>NC_080384.1:22724875-22845169 GCF_014773155.1 Arachis stenosperma | reverse complement strand
CTCGAGATACAGCAGAGCTCCACACCTTAATCTATGGTGTGTAGAAACTCCACCGTGAAATACATAAGCATAAGGTCTAGGCATGGCCGAATGGCCAGCCCTCCAATGATCTAAGATAGCATAAAACGAAGATAGCTACCAAAGTCTACAGATACAATAGTAAAAGGTCCTACTTATAGATAACTAGTAGCCTAAGGTACAAAGATGAGTAAATGACATAAAAATCCACTTCCGGGCCCACTTGTGTGTGCTTGGGCTGAGCAATGAAGCATTTTCGTGTAGAGACTCTCCTTGGAGTTAAACGCCAGCTTTTATGCCAGTTTGGGCGTTTAACTCCCTTTAGGTGCCAGTTCCGGCGTTTAACGCTGGAATTTCTTGAGGTGACTTTGAACGCCGGTTTGGGCCATCAAATCTTGGGCAAAGTATGGACTATCATATATTGCTGGAAAGCCCAGGATGTCTACTTTCCAACACCGTTGAGAGCACGCCAATTAGGCTTCTATAGCTCCAGAAAATCCACTTCGAGTGCAGGGAGGTCAGAATCCAACAGCATCTGCAGTCCTTTTGAGTCTCTGGATCAGATTTTTGCTCAGATCCCTCAATTTCAGCCAGAAAATACCTGAAATCACAGAAAAACACACAAACTCATAGTAAAGTCCAGAAAAGTAAATTTTAATTAAAAACTAATAAAAATATACTAAAAACTAACTAAAAGATACTAAAAACATACTAAAAACAATGGCAAAAAGCGTACAAATTATCCGCTCATCAACAGTTCAGACAGACCATCATAGAAGATACCTATGATGCTCCATTCAGAAAGCATGTCAGAGGGACATTTTCTGATCAATTGTTTGTATCTTTCCCAAGCTTCATAGAGGGATTCTCCTTCCTTCTGTCTGAAGGTTTGGACTTCCACTCTAAGCTTACTCAACTTTTGAGGTGGAAAGAACTTTGCCAAGAAGGCATTGACTAGATTTTCCCAAGAGTTCAGGCTTTCTTTAGGTTGTGAGTCGAACCATATCCTAGCTCTGTCTCTTACAGCAAAAGGGAATAGCATAAGTTTGTAGACCTCAGGGTTAACCCCATTAGTCTTAACAGTGTCACAGATTTGCGAGAATTCAGCTAAAAACTGATGAGGATCTTCCAATGGAAGTCCATGAAACTTGCAATTCTGTTGCATTAGAGAAACTAATTGAGGCTTAAGCTCAAAGTTGTTTGCTCCAATGGCAGGGATAGAGATGCTTCTCCCATAGAAGTCGGGAGTAGGTGCAGTAAAGTCACCCAGCACCTTCCTTGCATTGTTGGCATTGTTGTTGTTTTCGGCTGCCATGGGTTCTTCTTCTTTGAAGATTTCTGTTAGATCCTCTACAGAGAGTTGTGCCTTAGCTTCTCTTAGCTTTCGCTTCAAGGTCCTTTCAGGTTCAGGATCAGCCTCAACAAGAATGCTTTTGTCTTTGCTCCTGCTCATATGAAAGAGAAGAGAACAAGAAAATATGGAATCCTCTATGTCACAGTATAAAGATTCCTTGAGGTGTCAGAGGAAAAGAAAAATAGAAGGAAGAGGTAGAAAATTCGAACTTATCAAGGAAAGATGGAGTTCGAATTGTGCATTGAGGAGTAGTGTTAGTCCATAAATAGAAGGATGTGAGAAGAAGGGAAGAAATTTTTGAAAATAAACTAAAAACATTTTAAAAACATTTTGAAAAATTGATTGATTTTCGAAAATTAAGAGTGGAAAAGAAATCAAGTGATTTTTGGAAAAGATTTTGAAATTAGAAATTTAAAAAGATATGATTGAAAACTATTTTGAAAAAGATGTGATTAAAAAGATATGATTGAAAAGTTATGGTTGAAAAACAATTTAAAAAGATTTGATTTTAAAAATTAATGACTTGGCTAACAAGAAAAGATATGATTCAGACATTAAACATTTCTCAACAGAAAAGGCAATATACTTGAAATGTTGAATCAAATCATTAATTGTTAGCAAGTATCTTTGAAAAAGAAAGAAATTGATTTTGAAAACATATGATTGAAAAGATATGATTTGAAAAAGATTTGATTTTGAAAAATTTTGAAAACTTGAAAAAATTTTGCATTAAAAACAGAATCTTCCCTCTTGTGCCATCCTGGCGTTAAACGCCCAGAATGGTATATATTCTGGCGTTTAACGCCCAAAGCACTACCCTTTTGGGCGTTAAACGCCCAGCCAGGCACCCTGGCTGGCGTTTAAACGCCAGTTTGCCTTCCTCACTGGGCGTTTTGAACGCCCAATTTTTTCTGTGTAATTCCTCTGCTGTATGTTCTGAATCTTCAATTCTCTGTATTATTGACTTGAAAAGACATAAGTTAAAAATATTTTTGGATTTTTAATAATGAGGAATAATCAAAATGCAACTAAAATCAAATAACAATGCATGCAAGACACCAAACTTAGAAGTTTGTATACCACTGACACTAACAAAATGAGAATGCATATAACAAAACACTCAAGTCAAGAGAATTAAAAGATCAGAGCAAGAAAATCATCAAGAACATCTTGAAGATCACTTAAGACACATGAATGAATGCAAGAAGAACAGAAACATGCAATTGACACCAAACTTAAAATGAGACACTAGACTCAACAAGAAACATAAAATATTTTTGGTTTTTATGATTTTGTAATTTTTTTTGGATTTTTCGAAAATTAAGTGGAAAAGAAAATAAAGGTATCAAAATTCTTAATGAGAATTCCAGGAATCATGCAATGTTAGTCTAAAGCTTTAGTCTAAAGAAATTAGACATGGCTAGCCAAGCTTCAGCAAGACATTGCATTCAAGAGCTAAATTGATGAGAATCAATCAGCTTTGGTGATGATAAGAACATCACCTTGAAACACTAGAATTTATTCTTAAGAACTCTGAAGAAAAATACCTAATCTAAGCAACAAGATGAACCGTCAGTTGTCCAAACTCAACAATCCCCAGCAACGGCGCCAAAAACTTGGTGCACGAAATTGTGATCCATTCTTTTCACAACTCAATTAGTCCCCGGTAATGGCTCCAAAAACTTGGTGCTCAATACCATGGTCTAAACATAATTTCACAACTTCGCACAACTAACCAGCAAGTGCACTGGGTCGTCCAAGTAATAAACTTTACGCGAGTAAGGGTCGATCCTACGGAGATTGTTGGTATGAAGCAAGCTATGGTCACCTTGTAAATCTTAGTCAGGCAGATTCAAATGGTTATGGATGATTTATGAATAAAGCATAAAATAAGGATAGAGATACTTATGTAATTCATTGGTGAGAATTTCAGATAAGCGTATGGAGATGCTTTGTCCCTTCCGTCTCTCTGCTTTCCTACTGTCTTCATCAAATCCTTCTTACTCCTTTCCATGGCAAGCTGTATGTTGGGCATCACCGTTGTCAGTGGCTACAATCCCGTCCTCTCAGTGAAAATGTTCAACGCACCCTGTCATGGCACGGCTAATCATCTGTCGGTTCTCAATCAGGTTGGAATAGAATCCATTGATTCTTTTGCGTCTGTCACTAACGCCCAGCCTTCAGGAGTTTGAAGCTCGTCACAGTCATTCAATCATTGAATCCTACTCAGAATACCACAGACAAGGTTTAGACCTTCCGGATTCTCTTGAATGCCGCCATCAATTCTAGCTTATACAACGAAGATTCTGATTAAGGAATCCAAGAGATAAACACTCAAGCCTTGTTTGCTTGTAGAACATAAGTGGTTGTCAGGCACTCGTTCATAAGTGAGAATGATGATGAGCGTCACATAATCATCACATTCATCATGTTCTTGGGTGCAAATGAATATCTTAGAACAAGAATAAGCTGAATTGAATAGAAGAACAATAGTAATTGCATTAATACTCGAGGTACAGCAGAGCTCCACAACTTAATCTATGGTGTGTAGAAACTCCACCGTTGAAAATACATAAGAACAAGGTCTAGGAATGGCCGAATGGCCAGCCTCCCAATGATCTAAGAACTAGACGTCCCAAGATGATCAAAAGATCTAAAATGATCCAAAGATGAAAATACAATAGCAAAAGGTCCTATTTGTAGAGAACTAGTAGCCTAGGGTTTACAAAGATGAGTAAATGACATAAAAATCCACTTCCGGACCCACTTGGTGTGTGCTTGGGCTGAGCATTGAAACTTTCATGTGTAGAGACTTTTCTTGGAGTTAAACGCCAGCTTTTGTGCCAGTTTGGGCGTTTAACTCCCATTCTTGTGCCAGTTCCGGCGTTTAACGCCGGGCAGTTTTGAGCTGATTTGGAACGCCGGTTTGGGCCATCAAATCTCGGGCAAAGTATGGACTATTATATATTGCTGGAAAGCCCAGGATGTCTACTTTCCAACGACGTTGAGAGCGCGCCAATTGGGCTTCTGTAGCTCCAGAAAATCCACTTCGAGTGCAGGGAGGTCAGAATCCAACAGCATCTGCAGTCCTTTTCAGCCTCTGAATCAGATTTTTGCTCAAGTCCCTCAATTTCAGCCAGAAAATACCTGAAATCATAGAAAAACACACAAACTCATAGTAAAGTCCAGAAAAGTGAATTTTAACTAAAAACTAATAAAAATATACTAAAAACTAACTAAAACATACTAAAAACATACTAAAAACAATGCCAAAAAGCGTATAAATTATCCGCTCATCAGTCAGCCTGACCCTCTCGCACTAAAACGACCATAACTTGAGCTAAAGAGGTCCAAATGATGCGGTTTCAGTTGCGTTGGAAAGCTATCGTCCGGTGCTTCGATGTGATATATAATTTGCTATAATGGCCGTACAGATAGAAGACGCAAACGCGTGCTCCACGCGGATGCGTCGCAGTGACGAAAAACAAGCGTAGCAGATTTTGTAACCTGCGAATTCTGGGCTATTTTTGACCCAGTTCTCGGCCCAAAAAACACATATTAGAGGCTATAAAGTGGGGGAATGCATCCATTCAACATACATTCATTCATAATACACACTTTTCATAATTTAGATGTAGTTTTTAGAGAGAGAGATTCTCTCCTATCTCTTAGGATTTAGGATTAGGATTAGGATTAGGATTTCAACTTCTTCATCACAAGTTCAATGTTCCTTTAATTTATTTTCCACTCTTATTTAATTACTTTAATTGATATTTATCTTTTTAATTTAGGTTATAAACCTTTCCATGTTAGATTTGAATTTATGTTTAAACGTAGTTTGATATGTTTCAGATTTATGATTTTTCATTTAGCTTTTTATATTCTTTGGCTTTAATTGATTAATTAGAGACTCTTGAGTTATCAAACTCATCGTGATTGATAATTGCTATTTTTGCTAATTGAATTGAATTCCAATAACTCTAGTCCTTTCTTAGGAATTGACTAGGACCTGAGGATCAAACTAATTAGTCCACTTGACTTTCCTTTACTTTAGTAAAGGTTAACTAAGTGGGATTAAAACTCAATTCTCATCACCATCGATAAGGATAACTAGGATAGGACTTCCAATTTCTCATATCTTGCCAAGAGTTTATTTTATAATTATTTATTTATTTTACTTGTCATTTAACATACTTCTTCCTTACTTTCAAAACCCCCAATTTACAAGACTCATAACCAATAATAAGAACATACCTCCCTGCAATTCCTTGAGAAGACGACCCGAGGTTTAAATACTCGGTTATCAATTTTAAAGGGCTTTGTTACTTGTGACAACCAAAATGTTTGTAAGAAAGGACTTTTGTTGGTTTAGAAGCTATACTTGCAACGAGAATTTATTCTGAATTCTAGACCACGCAAAAGTTCTCTCTTCAAAATGGTGCCGTTGCCGGGAAATTGCAAACGTGTGCCTTATTATTGGTTATTGTAAATATTTTTCAAAAAAAATTTTCAGATTTTTATTTTAAAATTTTTATCTTATCTTATCTTAGTTTTAAATTTCAAAATTCAAATCTTTTTCAAAAACAAATCATCATATCTTCTTCAAAATCTTATCTTATCTTTTTTCAAAAATCATATCTTTTTCAAAATCTTATCCTATCTTTTTCAGAAAAAAAAACATATCTTTTTCAAAATATTTTCTTTTTATTAGTTTTTGTTTTTATTCTTTTCTACTACTATGAATTCTCACCCCTTTGGCTATGTGTCTGGTTACAATTATGTCGCAGGAAGAGGAGATTACAATGAGAACAGGCATCAAAGTTGGAACAATCAAAGATGGAAGGAGCCACAAGGATTTGATCAACCCTCATGGCAACAACCACCTCCAATGGACTATCAACAACCATTCTGTGATGCATATCAAGGCAAGGGCTATGGTGAGCATTCTTTTGATTATCAACAACCACCACCATATGCATATGAATCCCCTCCTTAACATGATTTTGGACCACCATACTCACAAGCCCCTTTTCACCATTCACCTCCATATGACCCTAACCCATATCCACCATACCAACCACCCTATGAACCGTATGAACCATATATAGAACCACCCCAATTCCACCCCAATTACTCCCAAGAACCACTACCTCAATATACATCATCTCCATATCCATCAATCCAAGAGCACTATGATCCTACTTATGATAGCCGAGCGCAACAAGAATCAAGGGATCGTCTCAAGGAAACAGTGAAAAAATTTCATGCAACCCTTCACCAACTGGATCAAGCAATAACTCAATTACCTTCCCGACGTTCGGGCATTCAAGGAACCCCCATGGCTTCATGTGGAGAATCTACTGAAGAACGTGGCATGAAGGAGAAGTTGGAAACTCCTGTGGACAGTGAACAGCACGATTTGGTATTGGAACAATTGGAAGAAGCTATGCCTGCCATTGAAAAGGAAGAAGTGGTTGAAGACTTAGGAGATGTGAAACCTCCATGGGAAACTCAAGTCACAAAGCCCCCTTCTAAGGAGTTTGAATTTGATGTTGAGGGGGTGTACAACCTCCAAAGCATATCATGGTTGAAGACTTTGAAGGGGACAATCAAGAGATGGATTCAATCATTAATGAATTCTTATCTACATTTGAATCCTCCCCCATTGGACTTGACATGGAGATTAAAGAAGAAGAAGCACAACCTCCCATGCCCTTGGTGAACAATGAAGAAGAAATTGAATCAGAAGAAAGCTACCAAGAGGAAGAGGTTGAAATTGAAGAAGCTTGTAAAGAGGTGGTAGTTGTCAAAGAAGAACACAAAGGAGTAGAGCTTGCACGTTCATTAGAAACACCTCCCCCTAAGTTGCCATCATCCTTCACAACATTCATGTGGATAAAATTCACATCCCTTAGCATTCTAATTCCACTTGAATATGGGCTACTGGAGACGGATGGTCAACTTAGAGCTCTTTGTGGCATTGAGAGTAAGAGGAAGATGGTCAGTGGTAAGAATTGTCCTGCAAGGTTCATTATGGTTGAAAGCTCTAAGTTTAAACGCAAAGGTTGGTATAGAGCTTAATTGAATGGGTCTAGGAAGTTGGTTGGCCGCTTTAGTGAGAATTCAGATTGCTTGCTACCCGGATGGAATCATAATGATCAACAAGAAGACGGGTGCAAAAGAAAGATTTGGGACCCCGGAATTCATTCTTGCAATCAACACTCTTGGGACCTTGCCACTTGCTTTAACTTGCTTGAAGGCTCTTTACGCCTAATTTGGGATCCCAGAGGCTATTGGAAGTACAAATATTGGTGGGGATTCCTGGATTAATACAAGCACAAACCGCCATGACAAGCACCTCACCAGATTGTCCAACTTAAGGACTTTAACTAAAAGTGCTGGGTGGGAGACAACCCACCATGGTATGATCATTCCTTTTTCAGTTTAGTCTGTTTTTGAATTGTGATTGAACCTTGAATTTTGCATAACATTCATATCAGCATCTGCATACTGCATTCTGCATTTTGCATTAAAAAAAAACGTACACGACGCGTAAGCGTCACTGACGCGTCCGCGTCGTAGGTGCATTGGAAAAAAAAAAGAAAAGTGAATAGAGAGTCACGCGAAAGTGTGACTGGAGGCGTGCCTTTGGCACAAACTAATCCACGCGACCGCATAGATGACGCAATCGCGTCATTAACGAAATAACCTCCCCACGCGTCCGCGTCACCCACGCGACCGTGTGGCCCTGTAAAGCAACGTATAAGGGTGTATGGCCGAAAGTTGAGCTGGAATTGGGCTGGACTCATGCTAGCAGCACAAGCCCTACCACGCGAACGCATGCCCTACGCGTCCGCGTCGTTTCTCAAAATAGGCCATCCACGCGATCGCGTCTACCACGCGACTGCGTCACCCTAAAATTTGGCAATATAAATTTCAAACAGAGAGTTGCGCGACCGCGAGGCTGCCCTCGCGCTAATAGCACAAATCGATCCACGCGACCATGTGGATGACGCGTCCGCGTCATTTCATAGAAGCGCTATTTGCGCGAACGCGTCACTCACGCGTCCGCGTCGCCTGCGCCGCACAGCTTATCCAGATCAGCCAAGATATCTTATCTTTTCTTCCCCAAATCTAAATCTTTTCTTTCCCTTCTTATTTCTTTCTTCCTCCTTTCTTACTTTCTTTTTTTTTCTTTTTCCATTGGTGTTAAAATTCTCTTCTTCAACTATTGCATCTTTTCTTGAATTATTCTGGTGCTTCATGACTTGTTTTATTCTGATTGGGTATTATTCTTAAGTCAATGCTAATTTTTATAATACTAATATTCCTTTTGCATTGATATGTACTTACTCTATCTTGCATTACCCACACTCTCTTTCCCATTGTTGCAACTTTTTGCACTATTGATATGCCATGTGCTTTTATTATTTTCTCACTTGCATGTTGTTGCTACCATGTAATTGAGACCTTTATTATTTGGCATTAACACCCATATTTTATTTATTTTCTTATCTTTATTTTTGGGTTACTTTTCTTCTTTTTTCTCTTCTTTCAGGATGGCCACCACGAAAAGAGAGAAAAAGCTTCTTAATGGGGAGACAGGCAAGTCAATCTGCACAATCTATAGAGAAAGGCATCAGTTGGAGCACACATCCACCTGCATATCTCAGCATGCACCGAGGACGGTAAAATCTTTATGTGTGGGGAGGTCGATACCGATCTCCATGGGTTAGCTATTTTCTTCTTTTCAACACCATTGTTTCATTTTCTTTGTTAATTCATTGTTGCATTTGCATGTTGCATTGCATGTTTGTTTGATTTTATGCATTTAGTTACTACTTGGTTGAAGTAATACTTTCTTTTTCAAGAAATTTTTATAGTATTTCACTAATTTAAATTGAAAAATTTTTGTTAAATTTGTTTGAAGTTGTATTTGGAACATGGTTTTTTGAGCCAAAGAACACACAACCTGTGAGATTTGAGCTTAATTGCATGGTTACATTATTTAACCATAAATTTTTATTCTTGTGTGTTTTCTTCTCTATGATTGCAATATTTACTTTGTTCTATTCTATATGTCCACTATTTAGTGTATTTACATACTTGCATATGATTGAGGCCATCATTTATTGAGCTCACTTATCCCAAATAAGCCTACCCTTTAAATTACCTTTGTTAGCCACTTCGAGCTTTTTAATCCCCATTTGTTTAATATTTTACCACATCACTAGCCTTAAGCAGAAAAACAAATTAAATATCCCAATTGAATCTTTGGTTAGCTTAAGATAGAGGTTGTGCATCAACTAAGTGTAGGGAAACTGTGGAAACATGGGTTAATAAAGGGAATGTATCATGTTGCTAATTTTGAAGATTGGGAAATTTGGGAACCTACTCATGTAAAATAGAAAAAAAAAATTCCATATGCATTGATATGTTATTTTAGTTTTTATGTCTCTATAAAAAAAAAGAAAAAAAGAAAAAAAGAAAAAGAAAAAAATATATAATATAAATAAATAAATAAGGGGACAAAATTACCCCAATGTTAAGTTAATAAAAGATCAATGCATATGTGACACAAATTAAAAAAAAAGTTGATACATAAGTATGTGGTACAAAAGTGGGAATTATGGGTAGCTAAGCATGATTTTAGAAGTTATATAGAATGTATGTATGTTAGGTGATAGCTCAGGTTACTCAAAGATTCAATTTATAGCTCACTTAGCCATACATATATCCTCACCCTTGCCTTGGCCCCATTACAACCTTGAAAAGACCTCATGATGTTTGCATTGGTACATTAAATATTTGTTGATTAGTTAGATGAAGAACAAAGTTTTAGAAAGCATGATTAGGGAAGAATAGAGTGATTGACCCTAGACACTTGAGCAATTAGAGTGATATACACTACCAGTGAGGGTTCAATGCTTGATTCTATGTTCCCTACTTTCATGAGCTATCTTCTTACAAGTTTTCTTGCTTTTTATTGTACGATTTAAATTAGTGGAATTTGATTCATATTTGTCTTAGAGAACTTATTTACTTTTAACCAAGTAGGTAGAAACATTTTGCATGTAGTTGCATTCACATAGATAGGTTGCATTGCATACTCTCTATCATTCCTCTTCACTCCTTTATAGCTCTTCTTGAGCTTAGCATGAGGACATGCTAATGTTTAAGTGTGGAGAGATTGAGAAACCACTATTTTATGGTTTACCTTATGCTCAATTGAGTGGTTTTTATCAAATATTCACCCACTTATTCATACTATTTGTATGGTTTTACTATTCCTTCCTTATTTTATGACATATGTGAAAACATGTTTCCTATGCTTTAAAAAATATTAAATTTAAATCCTCTCTTATTATCATTTGATGCCTTGATATGTGTGCTAAGTGATTTCAGGGATTACAGAGCAGGAATGGCTTAGAGGATGGAAAGGAAGCATGCAAAAGTGGAAGGAATACAAGAAGTTGAAGGAACTGCAAAGCTGTCAGCCTGACCCTCTCACACTAAAATGACCATAACTTGAGCTAACGAGGTCCAAATGACGCGGTTTTAGTTGGGTTGGAAAGCTAACGTCTAGGGCTTCGATTTGATATATAATTTACTATAGTGGCCATACAGATAGGCGACGTGAACACGTGCTTCACATGGACGCGTCGTAGTGACGAAAAACCAGCGTGGCAGATTTTGTAACCAGCGAATTCTGGGCTGTTTTTGACCCAGTTCTCGACCCAGAAAACACAGATTAGAGGCTATAAAGTGGGGGAATGCATCCATTCAACATACATTCATTCATAATACACACTTTTCATAATTTAGATGTAGTTTTTAGAGAGAGAGATTATCTCCTCTCTCTTAGGATTTAGGATTAGGATTAGGATTTAGGATTTCAACTTTTTCATCATAGGTTCAATGTTCCTTTAATTTATTTTCCACTCTTATTTTATTACTTTAATTGATATTTATCTTTTCAATTTAGCTTATAAACCTTTCCATGTTAGATTTGAATTTATGTTTAAACGTAGTTTGATGTGTTTCAGATTTATGATTTTTCATTTAGTTTTTTATATTCTTTGGCTTTAATTGATTAATTGGAGACTCTTGAGTTATCAAACTCATCGTGATTGATAATTGCTATTTTTGCTAATTGAATTGAATTCCAATAACTCTAGTCCTTTCTTAGGAATTGACTAGGACCTAAGGATCAAACTAATTAGTCCACTTGACTTTCCTTTGCTTTAGTAAAGGTTAACTAAGTGGGATTAAAACTCAATTCTCATCACCATCGATAAGGATAACTAGGATAGGACTTCCAATTTCTCATATCTTGCCAAGAGTTTATTTTACAGTTATTTATTTATTTTACTTGTCATTTAACATAATTCTTCCTTACTTTCAATTGATTTTCTAATGCAACAGTTAAAGGAATCACTCTACTTCACTTATTCACACCCAGGTTTCTCAAAGAAACTTAAAGAAATTTTCATTTATAAAAATTATGAAAAAAAAGTGGCTACCACGTTTTAGAGAATTTTTTATACCTCTTAAATTTAAAACCCTAACTCGTAAGTTCGCTAAAATAAAAACGGGCCAAATCATAACTGGGACTAAAACAAACAAAACAAACTAAAATAAATAAATATAAAATAAATACTAAGAAAGTGATTCCTATTTAATTCATCTTGACTAACGAGAGTCTTCAATGCATCTTGTAAATAGTAAGACGCTTAACTTTCTATAACAGTTAATTATTGTCTTGCCTAATTCTTGAGGTATCTCTTGAACAAATGATTTAGCCATGTTTGCAAAACCTTTTTTATTTTCTTAGTATTTGCTCTTGTAATTGGACCAATTGGTATATGACAGTTCTTATTTTGTCCCACAGAGCTCATATCACTTTGCCTTGGTTGCGCCTATTCTGTCCTGTTTGCTACCGCCGTAGGTGCTGGCCTAGCCACCACTACTATTCGACCTTGCCCTAGCTTTGTGTTGTTTCTGTCAGGTTCTGCTATTACCGGTGAGGGCCATTGGAGCTGCTGCTGCTCCATTCTTTTGTTTCTCTTATATTACAGTATGTATTCTTATTCTGGAACCCTCGCCACAAGTGTTCTATTATTAGTTTCTTAAAGATTTTTAGGTGTTGATTTCGTAGGGTTGAGTTACTGGTGCACGAAATTGCAATCACACTTTTGCAATCCCGCACAACTAACCAGCAAGTGCACTGGGTCGTCCAAGTAATACCTTGCGAGAGCAAGGGTCGATCCCACGGAGATTGTCGGCTTGAAGCAAGCTATGGTTATCTTGTAAATCTTAGTCAGGATATCAGAAACTATCAAGATTGATTGTAAAAAGCAAAAGAACATGAAATGGTTACTTGTATTGCAGTAATGGAGAATAGGCTGGGGTTTTGGAGATGCTCCATCTTCTGAATCTCTGCTTTCCTACGGTCTTCTTCATCAAACACGCAAGGCTCCTTCCATGGCAAGCTGTATGTAGGGTTTCACCGTTGTCAGTGGCTACCTCCCATCCTCTCATTGGAAATGTTCAACGCACCCTGTCACGGCACGGCTATCCATCTGTCGGTTCTCAATCAGGCCGGAATAGAATCCAGTGATTCTTTTGCGTCTGTCACTAACGCCCCGCCCTCAGGAGTTTGAAGCACGTCACAGTCATTCAGTCATTGAATCCTACTCAGAATACCACAGACAAGGTTTAGACCTTCCGGATTCTCTTGAATGCCGCCATCAGTTCTAGCTTATACCACGAAGATTCCGATTAAAGAATCCAAGAGATAACTACTCAATCTAAGGTAGAACGAGGTGGTTGTCAAGCACACGTTCATAGTTGAGAATGATGATGATGTCACGGATCATCACATTCATCCGGATAAAGAACAAGTGTTATCTTAGAATGGAAGCAAGCATAATTGAATAAGAAACAGTAGTAATTGCATTAATCCATCAAGACACAGCAGAGCTCCTCACCCCCAACCATGGAGTTTAGAGACTCATGCCGTGGAAGATACACAAAGAAACGTGTAAAAATGTCATGAGGTCATAAGGTACGGATACAATGTCAAAAGATCGTATTAATAGTAAAACTAGTCACCTAAGGTTTTACAGAAATGAGTAAATGACAGAAAAATCTACTTCCGGGCCCACTTGGTGTGTGCTTGGGCTGAGCAATGAAGCAATTTCGTGTAGAGACCTTTTCTGGAGTTAAATGCCAGCTTTCATGCCAGTTTGGGCGTTTAACTCCAAGTTTTATGCCAGTTCCGGCGTTTAACGCTGGAATTTCTGAGGCCGAATTGCTACGCCGGTTTGGGCCATCAAATCTTGGGCAAAGTATGGACTATCATATATTGCTGGAAAGCCCAGGATGTCTACTTTCCAATGCCGTTGAGAGCGCGCCAATTGGGCTTTTGTAGCTCCAGAAAATCTACTTCGAGTGCAGGGAGGTCAGAATCCAACAGCATCTGCAGTCCTTTTCAGTCTCTGAATCAGATTTTTGCTCAGAACCTTCAATTTCAGTCAGAAAATACCTGAAATCACAGAAAAACACACAAACTCATAGTAAAGTCCAGAAAAGTGAATTTTAATTAAAAACTAATAAAAATATACTAAAAACTAACTAAAAGATACTAAAAACATACTAAAAACAATGCCAAAAAGCGTACAAATTATCCGCTCATCACAACACCAAACTTAAATTGTTGCTTGTCCCCAAGCAACTGAAAATCAAAATAGGATAAAAAGAAGAGAATATACTATAGACTCCAAAATATCAAAGAAACATAGCTCCAATTAGATGAGCGGGACTAGTAGCTTTTTGCCTCCGAACAGTTTTGGCATCTCACTCTATCCTTTGAAGTTCAGAATGATTGGCATCTATAAGAACTCAGAACTCAGATATTGTTATTGCTTCTCCTAGTTAAGTATATTGATTCTTGAACATAGCCAGTGTATGAGTCTTGGCTGTGGCCCAAAGCACTCTGTCTTCCAGTATTACCACCGGATACATACATGCCACAGACACATAATTGGGTGAACCTTTTTAGATTGTGACTCAGCTTTGCTAAAGTCCCCAATTAGAGGTGTCCAGGGTTCTTAAGCACACTCTTTTTGCTTTGGTTCACAACTTTATTTCTTTCCTTTTCTCTTTTTTTTTTCGAAAATATTTTTTTTTTTGTATTCACTGCTTTTTCTTGCTTCAAGAATCATTTTGATGATTTTTCAGATCCTCAATAACAGTTCTCCTTTTCCATCATTCTTTCAAGAGCCAACAATTTTAACATTCTTAAAACAACAAATTCAAGAGACATATGCACTGTTCAAGCATTCATTCAGAAAACAAAAAGTATTGTCACCACATCAAGCTAATTCAACTAGTTTCAAGGATAAATTTCGAAATCCTGTACTTCTTGTTCTTTTGTGATTAAAGCATTTTTCATTTAAGAGAGGTGATGGATTCATAGGACATTCATAACTTTAAGGCATAAATTTTATTAATTATGAACTAAGAACAAGACTCAAATATAGATATAAGATGAGAATAATAATAAAAAAAATAAAAATAGAAAACAAAACAAGAAAAACGAAAAAAATAGGCTCCTAATGATAGAGGTTTTCACAGAGTTAGGACTCAACAACCTTGATTTTGAGAAGTGGATGCTCCCTCAGCTTGAGAGGAGAGCTTTTGGCGCTTCATCTCTTGGATTTCACGCCCCTGCTTCTCTTGTTCCTTCAGCAATTTGCAGAGCATGCAGTTCTGATTCTGCTGTTCTTCCTTAAGTTGCTCCATAGTCTCTTGCAACTTGGTGATAGATGCTTCCAGGCTGGCCCAGTAGCCAATTTCAGGAAATTCAGGGAGGAACTCATGCGCCCTCCTTTTGATAGAGTTGTCTTGGACTTGTCCTTCCATTGACTTCTTGGTGATTGGGTGTTCAATGGGTATGAATTCATCTACCCCCATCTTCACCCCAGCCTCTTTACAGAGCAAGGAAATCAGCTTGGGTAAGCCAGTTTGGCTTCAGTGGAATTTTTAATTGCAATTGTGTAAATCTCACAAGCAATCACATGATGAACCTCCACTTCTTTTCCAAGCATAATGCAATGAATCATCACTGCTCTCTTGATGGTGACCTCAGAACGGTTGCTAGTGGGCAATATAGAGCGCCCAATGAAGTCTAGCCAACCTCTTGCAATTGGCTTGAGGTCTCCCCTCTTGAGTTGGTTTGGGACACCCTTTGAATTGGTTATCCACTTAGTCCCAGGGAGACATATGTCTTCTAGAACTTGATCCAACCCCTTATCTACTCTCACCATCCTCCTATTAAAGGAGTCAGGATCATCTTGCAGTTGAGGCAATTTAAAGATTTCTCTTATTTTGTCCAGATGGAAGTACATAACTTTCCCTCTGACCATAGTTCTGTAGGTATGGTAAGCGGTTCCAGTCATTCTCTGCTTATCTGTCAGCCACAGATTTGAGTAGAATTCCTGAACCATGTTCCTTCCAACCTTTGTCTCAGAATTGGTTAGAACTTCCCATCCTCTGTTTCGAATTTGCTCTTGGATCCCCGGATATTCATCTTCTTTCAGATCAAATTTCACTTCCGGGATCACTGACCTCAGACCCATTATTTTGTGATAATGGTCTTCATGTTCTTTAGTTAAGAACTTCTCTTGATTCCAAAGATTCTTTGGATTATTCTCTTTCTTGCCTCTTAAATTGGTTTGTTTTCCCTTAGGAGCCATGATATTGATGAATCTTGGCTTAGTGATCACGGAAAAGCACACCAAACTTAGAGGTTTGCTTGTCCTCAAGCAAAAGAAAAGAGAGAAGAGAGGGGGAGGAAGAGGAAATTCGAATGGTGTGGTTGGAAGAGGGGGAACAAACGTGTATTTATAAGGTGGGGAGGGGAGTTTTCGAAAAAAAAAGGAATTTGAAAGAAGATTTGAGAAGATATGAAAAGAAATTGAGAAAAGGGTGAAATTTTTGAACAATGTTTGTAATTGATTTGAAATAGATTTGAAAAATGGTTTTAATTTTTGAAGATTTGAAAGTGAATGATGAATGATTGAAGTGTGATTTTGTAGAAAAGTATGGGTGAGAAAAGGAAAGTTTGAAAAAATTTGATTAGAAAGCAAAATTGTGGTCCCCCCACCTTGCTGGCGTTAAACGCCCAGAATGGCACCCATTCTGGCGTTTAACGCCCATTTGTTGCCCCTTTTGGGCGTTTAACGCCCAGCCAGGTGCCCTGGCTGGCGTTAAACGCCAGAAATCCTTTGTCAATGGGCGTTTTTCCAAAATGCCCAGGATGCTGCACACCTGGCGTTAAACGCCCAGAATGGTGCCCATTCTGGCGTTTAACGCCCAAAATGCCCCTTACTGGCGTTTTTTCGCCAGTAAGCTCTTTTTCTCTGCTTTTTGAGCTGAATCCTTCTGTAACAATGTGAATTCCTTCATTTTTGATACTTGCCTCTGTAAGAACAATTCATACAACCTTCTAATGACTGGGTTGCCTCCCAGCAAGCGCTTCTTTACTGTCTTTAGCTGGACTTTCACTGAGAATCACTCAAGTCTCAGTTTTGAGCATTCCTGCTCAAAATTTCCTTCAAGATAGTGCTTGATTCTCTGTCCATTTACAATGAACTTTTTGTCAGAATCAGTATCCTGAAGCTCAACATATCCATATGGTGAGACTCCTGTAATCACATACGGACCCCTCCACCGGGATTTGAGTTTTCCTGGAAACAGTTTGAGCCTAGAGTTGAAGAGCAGAACTTTTTGTCCTGGCTCAAAGACTCTGGTTGACAACTTCTTGTCATGCCATTTCTTTGCCTTTTCCTTATAAATTTTTGCATTTTCAAAGGCATTGAGTCTGAACTCCTCTAGCTCATTTAGCTGGAGCAATCTTTTTTCACCAGCTAACTGTGCATCCATATTTAGGAATCTGGTTGCCCAGTAAGCTTTGTGTTCCAGTTCCACAGGCAAATGACAGGCCTTCCCATACACCAATTGGTATGGAGAGGTTCCTATAGGAGTCTTGAATGCTGTTCTGTATGCCCACAGAGCATCATCCAAGCTCTTGCCCAATCCTTTCTTCGGGCTATCACAGTCCGTTCTAGGATTCTCTTAGTTCTCTGTTAGAGACTTCAGCTTGCCCATTTGTCTGTGGATGATATGCAGTTGCCACTTTATGGCTAATTCCATATCTAACCATAGCAGAGTATAGCTGTTTGTTGCAGAAATGAGAGCCCCCATCACTGATTAGTACTCTGGGAACACCAAATCTGCTGAAAATATTCTTCTGGAGGAATTTCAGTACAGTCTTGGTATCATTAGTGGGTGTAGCAATTGCTTCTACCCACTTAGATACATAGTCCACTGCCACCAGAATGTAAGTGTTTGAGTATGATGGTGGGAATGGTCCCATGAAATCAATTCCCCATACATCAAACAATTCTATCTCTAATATTCCTTGTTGAGGCATGGCATATCCGTGAGGCAGGTTACCAGCTCTTTGGCAACTGTCACAGTTACGCACAAACTCTCGGGAATCTTTATAGAGAGTAGGCCAGTAGAAGCCGCACTGGAGAACTTTAGTGGCTGTTCGCTCACTTCCAAAATGTCCTCCATACTGTGATCCATGGCAGTGCCATAGGATCCTTCGTGCTTCTTCTCTGGGTACACATCTGCGGATCACTCCGTCAGCACATCTCTTAAAGAGATATGGTTCATCCCAGAGGTAGTACTTGGCATCTGAAATTAATTTTTTTCTTTGCACTCTGCTGTACTCCTTGGGTATGAACCTCACAGCTTTATAGTTTGCAATATCTGCAAACCATGGAGCTTCCTGAATGGCAAAGAGTTGCTCATCTGGGAAAGTCTCAGAGATCTCAGTAGAAGGGAGGGACGTCCCACCTACTGGTTCTATTCGGGATAGATGATCAGCCACTTGGTTCTCTGTCCCTTTTCTGTCTCTTATTTCTATATCAAACTCTTGCAGAAGCAACACCCATCTGATAAGCCTGGGTTTTGAATCCTGCTTTGTGAGTAAGTATTTAAGAGCAGCATGGTCAGTGTACACAATCACCTTTGATCCCACTAGGTAGGATCTAAACTTGTCAATGGCATAGACCACTGCAAGTAATTCTTTTTCTGTGGTTGTGTAATTCTTCTGTGCATCATTTAGAACACGGCTAGCATAATAAATGACATGCAGAAGTTTGTTATGCCTCTGTCCCAACACTGCACCAATGGCATGATCACTGGCATCACACATTAATTCAAATGGTAATGCCCAATCTGGTGCAGAGATGACTGGTGCTGTGACCAGCTTAGCTTTCAGGGTCTCAAATGCCTGCAGACACTGTGTGTCAACACAATGGTGTCAGCAGCTAACAGGTTACTCAAAGGCTTTGCAATTTTCGAAAAATCCTTTATAAACCTTCTATAAAATCCTGCATGCCCCAGAAAGCTTCTGATTGCCTTAACATTGGCAGGTGGTGGTAATTTTTCAATTACCTCTACCTTTGCCTTATCCACCTCTATTCCCCTGCTTGAAATTTTGTGCCCAAGGACAATTCCTTCAGTCACCATAAAGTGACATTTCTCCCAGTTTAAAACCAGGTTAGTCTCTTGGCATCTTTTCAGGACAAGTGATAGGTGGTTAAGACAGGAGCTAAATGAGTCTCCATATACTGAAAAGTCATCCATGAAGACTTCCAGAAATTTTTCTACCATATCTGAGAAGATAGAGAGCATGCACCTTTGAAAGGTTGCAGGTGCATTGCACAGACCAAAAGGCATCCTTCTGTAGGCAAACACGCCAGAAGGGCAAGTGAATGCTGTCTTCTCTTGGTCCTGGGGATCTACTGCAATTTGGTTGTAGCCTGAGTAGCCATCCAAAAAGCAGTAGTAATCATGACCAGCTAGTCTTTCTAGCATTTGGTCTATGAATGGTAAAGGAAAATGATCCTTTCTGGTGGCTGTATTGAGTCTTCTGTAGTCAATACACATGCGCCACCCTGTGACTGTCCTTGTAGGAACCAGTTCATTTTTTTCATTATGAACCACTATCATGCCTCCCTTTTTGGGAACAACTTGGACAGGGCTCACCCAGGGGCTATCAGAAATAGGATAAATAATTGATGAGCGGATAATTTGTACGCTTTTTGGCATTGTTTTTAGTATGTTTTTAGTATCTTTTAGTTAGTTTTTAGTATATTTTTATTAGTTTTTAATTAAAATTCACTTTTCTGGACTTTACTATGAGTTTGTGTGTTTTTCTGTGATTTCAGGTATTTTCTGGCTGAAATTGAGGGATCTGAGCAAAAATCTGATCCAGAGACTCAAAAGGACTACAGATGCTGTTGGATTCTGACCTCCCTGCACTCGAAGTGGATTTTCTGGAGCTACAGAAGCCCAATTGGCGAGCTCTCAACGGAGTTGGAAAGTAGACATCCTGGGCTTGCCAGCAATATATGATAGTCCATACTTTGCCCAAGATTTGATGGCCCAAACCGGTGTTCAAAGTCACCTCAAGAAATTCCAGCGTTAAACGCCGGAACTGGCACCTAAATGGGAGTTAAACGCCCAAACTGGCATAAAAGCTGGCGTTTAACTCCAAGGAGAGTCTCTACACGAAAATGCTTCATTGCTCAGCCCAAGCACACACCAAGTGGGCCCGGAAGTGGATTTTTATGTCATTTACTCATCTTTGTACACCTTAGGCTACTAGTTATCTATAAGTAGGACCTTTTACTATTGTATCTGTAGACTTTGGTAGCTATCTTCGTTTATGCTATCTTAGATCATTGGGAGGCTGGCCATTCGGCCATGCCTAGACCTTATGCTTATGTATTTTCAACGGTGGAGTTTCTACACACCATAGATTAAGGTGTGGAGCTCTGCTGTACCTCGAGTATTAATCCAATTACTATTGTTCTTCTATTCAATTCCGCTTGTTCTTTGTCCAAGATATCACTTGTTCTTCACTTGATGAATGTGATGATCCGTGACACTCATCATCATTCTCACTCATGAACAAGGTGACTGACAACCACTCTTGTTCTACAAGCATATGAGGCTTAGTGAATATCTCTTGGATTCCTGATTGCACGATGCATGGTTGATCGCTTGACAACCGAGTGCTCGCCTGACAAACGAGCCAACCATTCCGTGAGATCAGAGTCTTCGTGTATAGGCGAGAACTGATGGCGGCATTCAAGAGAATCCGGAAGGTCTAACCTTGTATGTGGTATTCTGAGTAGGATTCAATGATTGAATGACTGTGACGTGCTTCAAACTCCTGAGGGCGGGGCGTTAGTGACAGACGCAAAAGAATCACTGGATTCTATTCTGGCCTGATTGAGAACCGACAGATGGATAGTCGTGCCGTGACAGGGTGCGTTGAACATTTCCAATGAGAGGATGGGAGGTAGCCACTGACAACGGTGAAACCCTTGCATAAGCTTGCCATGGAAAGGAGTAAGAAGGATTGGATGAAGACAGTAGGAAAGCAGAGAGACGGAAGGGAAGGCATCTTCATACGCTTATCTGAAGTTCCTACCAAGAACATAAGTATCTCTATCTTTATCTTTATGTTATTTTCGTTTATCACCATATCCATTTGAGTCTGCCTGACTGAGATTTACAAGGTGACCATAGCTTGCTTCATACCAACAATCTCCGTGGGATCGACCCTTACTCACGTAAGGTATTACTTGGACGACCCAGTGCACTTGCTGGTTAGTTGTGTGAAGTTGTAGTGATCACAATTTTGCGCACCAAGTTTTTGGCGCCGTTGCCGGGGATTGTTTGTGTATGGACAACTGACGATTCATCTTGTTGCTTAGATTAGGTATTTTTTTTTTTCGAAATTCTTGAAGATGAATTCTAGAGTTTCATGATGATTTGTTGAAATCTGGCTGGCTGAGAAGCCATGTCTAATTCCATTGGACCGAGGTTTCAACTTATCATCACAAGAGCTTGATGATTTTTATCAATCTTGCTTTTGGAGCAGTGATCTGCTAAGGCTTGGCTGGCCTTTGGCCATGTCTAGTGTTTTGGACCGAAGCTTTCTTTGAAAGCTTGGCTGGCTGTGAAGCCATGTCTAATTCCTGGACCGGAGTCTTAGACTAGCATTGCACTGATTCCTGGAATTCTCATTAAGAATTTTAATACCTTTTTCCACTTAATTTCGAAAAACACAAAAAAATTACAAATCATAAAAACCAAAAATATTTGATGTTTCTTGCTTAAGTTTAGTGTTTCATCTTAAGTTTGGTGTCAATTGCATGCATTCATTCTTGTGTCTTAATGGTCTTCAAGTAATTCTTAATGATTTTCGTGTTCTAATCTTTGAATTCAATTGACTTGAGTGTTTTGTGTGTCTCATATGCATTCTCATTAGTGTCAGTAGTCTACAAACTGCTAAGTTTGGTGTCTTGCATGCATTGTTATTTCATTCTTGTTGCATTTTGATTATTAGAAACCCAAAAATATTTCTAATTTGTGTCTTTTCAAGTCAATGATACAGAGAATTGAAGATTCAGAACATACTGCAGAGGAATTATACAGAAAAAGCTGGGCATTCAAAATGCCCAGTGAAGAAGACAGACTGGCGTTTAAACGCCAGCCAGGGTACCTGGTTGGGCGTTTAACGCCCAAAAAGGGTGCATTTTGGGCGTTAAACGCCAGAATGTATACCATTCTGGGCGTTTAACGCCAGGATGGTGCTAGGGGGAAGATTTTGTTTTCAAATCAATTTTTTTTCAAGTTTTCAAAGTTTTTCAAAATCAAATCTTTTTCAAATCATATCTTTTCAATCAAATGTTTTCAAATCAATTTCTTTCCTTTTTTCAAAGATACTTACTAACAATTAATGATTTGATTGAACATCTCAAATTTGTTGCCTTTCTGTTGAGAAAGGTTTAATGTTTGAATCATATCTTTCTGTTAGGCAAGTCACTAATTTTCAAAATCAAATCTTTTTTTTTTTTTTCAAATTTGTTTTCAAATCATATCTTCTCAATCACATCTCTTTAAAACTAATCATATCTTCTTAACCTCATCTTTTTCAAAATAGTTTTCAATCAAATCTTTTTGATTTCTAATCCCAATTTCTTTTTCAAAAATCACTTGATTTCTTTCTTACTTTTATTTTCGAAAATCAATTAAGTGTTTTTCAAAATGTTTTCAAAATCTTTTTAATTGAATTTTCGAAATCTTCTTCCTCTCCTCCCACATCCTTCTATTTTGGAGTACTACTCCTTCTTAATGCACAATTCGAACTCTATCTAATCAAGTTCGAATTCTTCTACCTTCTTTCTTCTATTTTTCTTTTCCTCTGACACCTCAAGGAATCTCTATACTGTGACATAGAGGATTCCACATTTTCTTTTTCTCTTCTCTTTCATATGAGCAGGAGCAGAGACAAAGGCATTCTGTTGAAGCTGACCCTGAACCTGAGAGAACCTTGAAGCGAAAGCTAAGAGAAGCCAAGGCACAACTCTCTTTAGAGGACCTGACCGAATTCTTCAAAGAAGAAGAACACATGGCAAGCCGAAAACAACACCAATGCCAACAATGCAAGGAAGGTGCTGGGTGACTTTACTGCACCTACTCCCAACTTCTATGGGAGAAGCATCTCTATCCCTGCCATTGGAGCAAACAACTTTGAGCTTAAGCCTCAATTAGTTCTCTAATGCAACAGAATTGCAAATTCCATGGACTTCCAATGGAAGATCCTCATCAGTTTTTAGCTGAGTTCTTGCAAATCTGTGACACAGTCAAGACTAATGGGGTTGCCCCTGAGGTCTACAGACTGATGCTATTCCCTTTTGCTGTAAGAGACAGAGCTAGAATATGGTTGGACTCACAACCTAAAGATAGCCTGGACTCTTGGGAAAAGCTAGTCAATGCCTTCTTGGCAAAGTTCTTTCCACCTCAAAAATGGAGTAAGCTTAGAGTGGAAGTCCAAACCTTCAGACAGAAGGATGGAGAATCCCTCTATGAAGCTTGGGAAAGATACAAACAATTAATCAGAAGATGTCCCTCAGACATGCTTTCTGAATGGAGCATCATAGGTATCTTCTATGATGGTCTCTCTGAACTATCCAAGATGTCTTTGGATAGCTCTGCTGGAGGATCTCTTCATTTGAAGAAGACGCCTACAGAGGCTCAAGAGCTAATTGAAATGGTTGCAAATAACCAATTCATGTACACTTCTGAAAGAAATCCTGTGAACAATGGGACTAGTCAGAAGAAAGGAGTTCTTGAGATTGACACTCTGAATGCCATACTGGCTCAGAACAAGATATTGACTCAACAAGTCAATTTGATTTCTCAAAGTCTGTCTGGAATGCAAAATGCACCTGGCAGTACTAAGGAAGCTTCATCTGAGGAAGAAGCTTATGATCCTGAGAACCCTTCAATGGAAGAGGTGAATTACCTAGGAGAACCCTATGGAACACCTATAATTCTTCATGGAGAAATCACCCAAATTTCTCATGGAAGAATCAAGAGAGACCTCAACAAGGTTTCAATAACAATAAGGTGGAAGAAACAGGCTTGGCAATAACAAGCCTTTTCCATCATCTTCTCAGCAACAGACAGAGAGTTCTAAGCAGAATACCTCTGACTTAGCAAACAATGGTCTCTGATCTAATCAAAACCACTCAAAGTTTCATGAATGAAACAAGGTCCTCCATCAGAAATTTGGAAGGACAAGTGGGTCAGCTGAGCAAGAAAGTTACTGAACTCCCTCCTAGCACTCTCCCAAGTAATACAGAAGAAAATCCAAAAGGAGAGTGCAAAGCCATAACCATGGCCGAATATGGAGAGGAAAGAGAGGAGGTGGACGCCACTGAGGAAGACCTCAATGGGCGTGCACCAACCTCCTCTGAGTTCCCCAATGAGGAACCATGGGAATCTGAGGCTCAAAATGAGACCATAGAGATTCCATTGGACTTACTTCTGCCTTTCATGAGCTCTGATGAGTATTCCTCCTCTGAAGAGGATGAGTATGTCCTGAAGAACAAGTTGCTAAATATCTTGGAGCAATCATGAAGCTAAATGACAAGTTATTTGGAAATGAGACTTGGGAAGATGAATCTCCCTTGCTCACCAAAGAACTGGATGACTGTCTAGGCAGAAATTACCTCAAAAGAGACAAGATCCTGGGAAGTTTTCCATACCTTGTACCATAGGCACCATGACCTTCAAGAAGGCCCTGTGTGACTTAGGGTCAAGTGTGAACCTCATGCCTCTTTCTGTAATGGAGAAGCTAGGGATCTTTGAGGTACAAGCTGCAAGAATCTCATTGGAGATGGCAGACAACTCAAGAAAACAAGCTCATGGACTTGTAGAGAATGTTTTGGTAAAAGTTGAAGACCATTACATCCCTACTGATTTCATAGTCCTAGAGACTGGGAAGTGCATGGATGAATCCATCATCCTTGGCAGACCCTTCCTAGCCACAGCAAAGGCTATGATTGATGTTGATAGAGGTGAACTAATCATTCAAGTGAATGAAGAATCCTTTGTGTTTAAGGCTCAAGGATATCCCTCTGTCACCATGGAGATGAAGCTTGAAGAGCTTCCCTCAAATCAGAGACAAATAGAGCCCCCAAAGTCAAACTCTAAGTTTGGTGTTGGGAGGCCACAACCAAACTCTAAGTTTGGTGTTGAACCCCCACATTCAAACTTTAAGTTTGGTGTTGGGAGGTTCCCACATTGCTCTGATCATTTGTAAGGCTCAATGAGAGCCATCTGTCAAGCTACTGACATTAAAGAAGCGCTTGTTGGGAGGCAACCCAATGCTTATTTTTATATTTTCTTTTGTTATGTTTTTTTGTAGGTTGATGATCATAAGAAGTTACAAAATCAATGAAAAAAGCAAAAACAAAATGAAAAACAGGAAGAAAAACAGCACACCCTGGAGGAAGATGTTGCTGGCGTTCAAACGCCAGTAAGCCTAGCAGTTGGGCGTTTAACGCCCAGTCTGGCACCATTCTGGGCGTTTAACGCCAGAAAGGGGCACCAGACTGGCGTTAAACGCCAGAAAAGGGCAAGAACCTGGCGTTAAACGCCAGGAATGGGCATCAGCCCGGCGTTTAACGCCAGAAATAGCTCAAAACGTGATTTTGAGCAACTTTTGGTGCAGGGATGACTTTTCCTTGACACCACAGGATCTGTGGACCCCACAGGACCCCCACCTACCCCACCACCACCCTCTCTCTTCTTCCCCCATTCACCAATCACCTCAATACCTCTTCCCCAAAAACCCCTCACCTATCAAATCCCATCTTTCTCTTCACCACTCACATCCATCCTTCATAAATCCCCACCAACCTCACCCTTCAAATTCAAACCACTTTCCCTCCCAAACCCACCCATACATGCCGAACTCCATCTCCCCTCTCTCCTATAAATACCCTTCTTCACTTCTTCATTTTCACACAACCTAAACACCACTTCTCCCCCTTCTTTGGCCGAATACACTAAGCCATTCCCTTTTCCCTCATTTCTTCTTCTTCTACTCTCTTCTTTCTTCTTTTGCTCGAGGACGAGCAAACCTTTTAAGTTTGGTGTGGTAAAAGCGTTGCTTTTTCGTTTTCCTAACCATTTATGGCATCCAAGGCCGGAGAAACCTCTAGAAAGAGGAAAGGGAAGGCAAAAGCTTCCACCTCCGAGTCATGGGAGATGGATAGATTCATCTCAAGGGTGCATCAAGACCACTTCTATGAAGTTGTGGCCTTAAGAAGGTGATCCCCGAGGTCCCCTTTTCACTCAAAAGGGTGAATATCCGGAGATCCGCCATGAGATCCGAAGAAGAGGTTGGGAAGTACTTACCAACCCCATTCAACAAGTCGGAATCTTGATGGTTCAAGAGTTCTATGCCAATGCATGGATCACAAAGAACCATGATCAAAGTATGAACCCGGATCCAAAGAATTATCTTACTATGGTTCGGGGGAAATACTTGGATTTTAGTCCGGAAAGTGTAAGGTTGGCGTTCAACTTGCCTATGATGCAAGGAGATGAACATCCTTACACAAGAAGGGTCAACTTTGATCAAAGGTTGGACCAAGTCCTCACAGTTATATGTGAAGAGGGCGCACAATGGAAGAGAGATTCAAGAGGCAAGCCGGTTCAATTGAGAAGGCATGACCTCAAGCCCATGGCTAGAGGATGGTTAGAGTTCATTCAACGCTCAATCATTCCCACTAGCAACTGGTCCGAAGTTACTCTAGACCGAGCCATCATGATTCATAGCATCATGATTGGAGAAGAAGTGGAAGTTCATGAGGTTATAGCCCAAGAACTCTATAAAGTGGCGGACAAGCCTTCCACCTTGGCAAGGCTAGCCTTTCCTCATCTCATTTGTCACCTCTGTTATTCAGTTGGAGTTGACATAGAAGGAGATACCCCCATTGATGAGGACAAGCCCATCACCAAGAAAAGGATGGAGTACACAAGAGACCCCTCTCATCAAGAGATCCCTGAGATGCCTCAAGGGATGCACTTTCTCCACAAGACTATTGGGAGCAAGTAAACACCTCCCTAGGAGAACTAAGTTCCAACATGGGACAACTAAGGGTGGAGCACCAAGAACACTCCATTCTCCTCCATGAAATTAGAGAAGATCAAAGAATCATGAGAGGAGCAACAAAGACAAGGAAGAGACATTGAGGAGCTCAAGAACTCCATAAGACCTTCAAGAAGAAGAACAAGCCGCCATCACTAAGGTGGACCCATTCTTTAATTTCCTTGTTCTTTATTCTTCTGTTTTTCGAATTTTAGTGCTTATGTTTGTCTATGTTTGTGTCTTATGATCATTAGTGTCTTAGTGTCTATGCCTTAAAGTTATGAATGTCCTATGAATCCATCACCTTTCTTGAATAAAAACGTGCTTAATTGAAAAGGAAAGAATTGCATGAATTCTGAATTTTATAATAGTTTAATTATTTTGATGTGGTGGCATTACTTCTGTTCTCTGAATGTATGCTTAAACAGTGCATATGTCTTTTGAATTTGTGGTTCATGAATGTTAAAATTGTTGGCTCTTGAAAGAATGATGAAAAAGGAGACATGTTACTGAGGATCTGAAAAATCATAAAAATGATTCTTGAAGCAAGAAAAAGCAGTGAATACAAAAAAAAAAGGAAAAAAGAAGGAGAAAAACGAAAAAAAATAGAAAGAAAGAAAAGAAAAAAAAAGAAAGAATAAAGTTGTGATCCAAGGCAATAAGAGTGTGCTTAAGAACCCTGGACACCTCTAATTGGGGACTCTAGCAAAGCTGAGTCACAATCTGAAAAGGTTCACCCAATTATGTGTCTGTGGCATGTATGTATCCGGTGGTAATACTGGAAGACAGAGTGCTTTGGGCCACGGCCAAGACTCATAAAGTAGCTGTGTTCAAGAATCATCATACTTAACTAGGAGAATCAATAACACTATCTGGATTCTGAGTTCCTAAAGAAGCCAATCATTCTGAATTTCAAAGGATAGAGTGAGATGCCAAAACTATTCAGAGGCAAAAAGCTAAAAGCCCCGCTCATCTAATTAATACTGATCTTCATAGATGTTTTGGAGTTCATTGCATATTCTTTTCTTTTTATCTTATTTGATTTTCAGTTGCTTGGGGACAAGCAACAATTTTTGGTGTTTTGATGAGCGGATAATTTGTACGCTTTTGGCATTGTTTTTATGTTTTTAGTATCTTTTAGTTAGTTTTTAGTATATTTTTATTAGTTTTTAATTAAAATTCACTTTTCTGGACTTTACTATGAGTTTGTGTGTTTTCTGTGATTTCAGGTATTTTCTGGCTGAAATTGAGGGATCTGAGCAAAAATCTGATCCAGAGACTCAAAAGGACTGCAGATGCTGTTGGATTCTGACCTCCCTGCACCCGAAGTGGATTTTCTGGAGCTACAGAAGCTCAATTGGCGCGCTCTCAACGGCGTTGGAAAGTAGACATCCTGGGCTTTCCAGCAATATATGATAGTCCATACTTTGCCCAAGATTTGATGGCCCAAACCGGCGTTCAAAGTCACCTCAAGAAATTCCAGCGTTAAACGCCGGAACTGGCACCTAAATGGGAGTTAAACGCCCAAACTGGCATAAAAGCTGGCGTTTAACTCCAAGGAGAGTCTCTACACGAAAATGCTTCATTGCTCAGCCCAGGCACACACCAAGTGGGCCCGGAAGTGGATTTTTATGTCATTTACTCATCTTTGTACACCTTAGGCTACTAGTTATCTATAAGTAGGACCTTTTACTATTGTATCTGTAGACTTTGGTAGCTATCTTCGTTTTATGCTATCTTAGATCATTGGGAGGCTGGCCATTCGGCCATGCCTAGACCTTATGCTTATGTATTTTCAACGGTGGAGTTTCTACACACCATAGATTAAGGTGTGGAGCTCTGCTGTACCTCGAGTATTAATGCAATTACTATTGTTCTTCCATTCAATTCCGCTTGTTCTTGTTCTAAGATATCACTTGTTCTTCAACTTGATGAATGTGATGATCCGTGACACTCATCATCATTCTCACTCATGAACAAGGTGACTGACAACCACTTTTGTTCTACAAGCAACCAAGGCTTTAGTGAATGTCTCTTGGATTCCTGATTGCATGATGCATGGTTGATCGCCTGACAAACGAGCCAACCATTCCGTGAGATCAGAGTCTTCGTGGTATAGGCAAGAACTGATGGCGGCATTCAAGAGAATCCGGAAGGTCTAACCTTGTCTGTGGTATTCTGAGTAGGATTCAATGATTGAATGACTGTGACGTGCTTCAAACTCCTGAGGGCGGGGCGTTAGTGACAGACGCAAAAGAATCACTGGATTCTATTCCGGCCTGATTGAGAACCGACAGATGGATAGCCGTGCCGTGACAGGGTGCGTTGAACATTTCCAATGAGAGGATGGGAGGTAGCCACTGACAACGGTGAAACCCTTGCATAAGCTTGCCATGGAAAGGAGTAAGAAGGATTGGATGAAGACAGTAGGAAAGCAGAGAGACGGAAGGGAAGGCATCTTCATGCGCTTATCTGAAGTTCCTACCAATGAATTACATAAGTATCTCTATCTTTACCTTTTATGTTATTTTCGTTCATCACTATCATACATTTGAGTCTGCCTGACTAAGATTTACAAGATGACCATAGCTTGCTTCATAGCAACAATCTCCGTGGGATCGACCCTTACTCACGTAAGGTATTACTTGGACGACCCAGTGCACTTGCTGGTTAGTTGTGCGAAGTTGTAGTGATCACGATTTTGTGCACCAACTGTCCAAGATGTCTTTGGATAGCTCTGCTGGAGGATCTCTTCATCTGAAGAAGACGCCTATAGAAGCTCAAGAACTAATTGAAATGGTTGCAAATAACCAATTCATGTACACTTCTGAAAGGAATCCTGTGAACAATGGGACGAATCAGAAGAAAGGAGTTCTTGAGATTGATACTCTGGATGCCATATTGGCTCAGAATAAAATATTGACTCAGCAAGTCAATATGATTTCTCAAAGTCTGTCTAGAATGCAAGCTGCACCAGGCAGTACTAAGGACGCTTCATCTGAAGAAGAAGCTTATGATCCTGAGAACCCTTCAATGGAAGAGGTGAATTACATGGGAGAACCCTATAGAAACACCTATAATTCTTCATGGAGAAATCATCCAAATCTCTCATGGAAGGATCAACAGAGACCTCAACAAGGTTTCAACAACAATAATGGTGGAAAAAATAGGTTTAGCAATGGCAAGCCTTTTCCATCATTTTCTCAGCAACAGACAGAGAATTCTAAGCAGAACCACTCTGACTTAGCAACCATAGTCTCTGATCTAATCAAAACCACTCAAAGTTTCATGACTGAAACAAGGTCCTCCATCAGGAATTTGGAGGCACAAGTGGGACAGTTGAGTAAGAAAGTTATTGAACTCCCTCCTAGTACTCTTCCAAGCAATACAGAAGAGAATCCAAAAGGAGAATGCAAGGCCATTAACATGACCTACATGGCCGAACTAGGAGAGGAGGAAGAGGCAGTGAACGCCACTGAGGAAGACCTCAATGGACGCCCACTAGCCTCCAATGAGTTCCCTAATGAGGAACCATGGGAATCTGAGGCTCACACTGAGACCATAGAGATCCCATTGGATTTACTTCTGCCATTTATGAGCTATGATGAGTATTCTTCCTCTGAAGAGGATGAATATGTCACTGAAGAGCAAGTTGCTAAATACCTTGGAGCAATCATGAAGCTAAATGACAAGTTATTTGGTAATGAGACTTGGGAGGATGAACCCCCTTTTTCTTTATTTAGATTATGTGGAAATGTTCCTTTTGACAATTTACATAATCCGTGTTACTAATCCCTTGTGTATCTTGGTGCTTCTAACCATCCACTTCTTTTTTTTGAGCTGCCCTTATTTTCTGTTTCTGTTAATACATGAATAATAAATCATCCAAACAGTAGCAAAAACTCAATCTCAATAAGGTTGGTCTTTTGAGCCCGCTTCAAGAACTGGATGACTTGTCTAGGCAGAGATTACCTCAAAAGAGACAGGATCCTGGGAAGTTCTCAATACCTTGTACCATAGGCACCATGACCTTTAAGAAGGCTCTGTGTGACCTAGGGTCAAGTATAAACCTCATGCCTCTCTCTGTAATGGAGAAGCTAGGGATCTTTGTGGTACAAGCTGCAAGAATCTCACTAGAGATGACAGACAATTCAAGAAAACAAGCTTATGGGCTTGTAGAGGATGTTCTGGTAAAGATTGAAGACCATCACATCCCTGCTGATTTCATAGTCCTAGAGACTGGGAAGTGCATGGATAAATCCATCATCCTTGGCAGACCCTTCCTAGCCACAGCAAAGGCTGTGATTGATGTTGGTAGAGGAGAATTGATCATTCAAGTGAATGAAGAATCCTTTGTGTTTAAGGCTCAAGGATATCCCTCTGTCACCATGGAGAGGAAGCATGAAGAGCTTCTCTCAAAACAGAGTCAAACAGAGCCCCCACAGTCAAACTCTAAGTTTGGTGTTGGGAGGCCACAACCAACTTCTAAGTTTGGTGTTGAACTCCACATTCAAACTCTAAGTTTGGTGTTGGGAGGTTCCAACATTGCTCTGAGTATCAGTGAGGCTCCATGAGGGCCCACTGTCAAGCTATTGACATTAAAGAAGCGCTTGTTGGGAGGCAACCCAATGTTATATTTATCTATTTTCCTTTGTTATTTTATGTTTTCTGTAGGTTGATGATCATGAGAAGTCACAAAATCAATTGAAAAAGCAAAAACAGAATGAAAAATAGAAAGAAAAACAGCACACCCTGGAGGAAGACCTTGCTGGCGTTTAAACGCCAGTAAGGGCAGCAAATGGGCGTTTAACGCCCAGTCTGGTACCATTCTGGGCGTTTAACGCCAGAAAGGGGCACCAGACTGGCGTTAAACGCCAGGAAAGGGCAAGAAGTTGGCGTTAAACACCAGAAATGGGCACCAGCCCGGCGTTTAACGCCAGAATTGGCATGAAGAGCATTTTTGCTCGCCACATGGTGCAGGGATGAATTTTCCTTGACACCTCAGGATCTGTGGACCCCACAGGATCCCCACCTACCCCACCACTCTCTCTCTTCTTCACCCATTCACCAATCACCTCAACACCTCTTCCCCAAAAACCCCTCACCTATCAAATCCCATCTTTCTCTTCACCACTCACATCCATCCTTCATAAAACCCCACCTACCTCACCATTCAAATTCAAACCAATTTCCCTCCCAAACCCACCCTCCCATAGCCGAAACCTACCCCTCTCTCCACCCCTATATAAACCCATCTTCACTCCTTCATTTTCACACAACCTAAACACTACTTCTCCCCCTTTGGCCGAACCACAAAGCCATCTCCATCTCCTTTATTTCTTCTTCTTCTACTCTCTTCTTTCTTCTTTTGCTCGAGGACGAGCAAACCTTCTAAGTTTGGTGTGGTAAAAGCATTGCTTTTTGTTTTTTCATAACCATTTATGGCATCTAAGGCCGGAGAAACCTCTAGAAAGAGGAAAGGGAAGGCAAAAGCTTCCACCTCCGAGTCATGGGAGATGGAGAGATTCATCTCAAGGGTGCATCAAGACCACTTCTATGAAGTTGTGGCCTTGAAGAAGTTGATCCCCGAGGTCCCTTTCAAACTCAAAAAGAGTGAATATCTGGAGATCCGACATGAGATCCGAAGAAGAGGTTGGGAAGTTCTTACCAACCCCATTCAACAAGTCGGAATCTTAATGGTTCAAGAGTTCTATGCCAATGCATGGATCACCAAGAGCCATGATCAAAGTGTGAACCCGAACCCAAAGAATTTGCTTACAATGGTTCGGGGGAAATGCTTAGATTTTAGTCCGAAAAATGTAAGGTTGGCATTCAACTTGCCCATGATGCAAGGAGATGAACACCCTTACACTAGAAGGGTCAACTTTGATCAAAGGTTGGACCAAGTCCTCATAGACATTTGTGAAGAGGGCGCTCAATGGAAGAGAGATTCAAGAGGGAAGCCGGTTCAACTAAGAAAGCATGACCTCAAGCCCGTGGCTAGGGGATGGTTGGAGTTTATCCAACGCTCAATCATTCCCACTAGCAACCGGTCTGAAGTTACTATAGACCGGGCTATCATGATTCATAGCATCACGATTGGAGAGGAAGTAGAAGTTCATGAGGTCATATCCCAAGAACTTTATAAGGTGGCGGACAAGTCCTCTACCTTTGCAAGGTTAGCCTTTCCTCATCTCATTTGTCACCTCTGTTATTCAGTTGGAGTTGACATAGAGGGAGACATCCTCATTGATGAGGACAAGCCCATCACTAAGAAAAGGATGGAGCAAATAAGAGATCCCACTCATCATGAAATCCCTGAGATACCTCAAGGGATGCACTTTCCTCCACAAAACTATTGGGAGCAAATCAACACCTCCCTAGGAGAATTGAGTTCCAACATGGGACAATTAAGGGTGGAGCACCAAGAACATTCCATTCTCCTCCATGAAATTAGAGAAGATCAAAGAATCATGAGAGAGGAGCAACAAAGACAAGGAAGAGACATTGAGGAGCTCAAGCACTCCATAAGATCTTCAAGAGGAAGAACAAGTCGCCATCACTAAGGTGGACCCGTTCTTTAATTTCCTTGTTCTTTATTTTCCTGTTTTTCGAATTTTAATGCTTATGTTTATCTATGTTTGTGTCTTATGATCATTAGTGTCTTAGTGTCTATGCCTTAAAGTTATGAATGTCCTATGAATCCATCACCTTTCTTGAATGAAAAATGTTCTTAATTGAAAAAGAGAAGAATTACATGAATTTTGAATTTTATAACAAATTAATTATTTTGATGTGGTGACAATACTTTTGTTTTCTGAATGTATGCTTAAACAGTGCATATGTCTTTTGAATTTGTTGTTCATGAATGGTTGGCTCTTGAAAGAATGATGAAAAAGGAGACATGTTACTGAGGATCTGATAAATCATAAAAATGATTCTTGAAGCAAGAAAAAGCAGTGAATATTAAAAAAAAAGAGAAAAAAAAACAAAAAAAAGGAGAAAAAGAAAAAGAAAGAAATAAAATTGTGATCCAAGGCAAAAAGAGTGTGCTTAAGAACCCTGGACACCTCTAATTGGGGACTCTAGCAAAGCTGAGTTACAATCTGAAAAGGTTCACCCAATTATGTGTCTGTGGCATGTATGTATCCGGTGGTAATACTGGAAGACAGAGTGCTTTGGGCCACGGCCAAGACTCATAAAGTAGCTGTGTTCAAGAATCATCATAGTTAACTAGGAGAATCAATAACACTATCTGGATTCTGAGTTTCTATAGAAGCCAATCATTCTGAATTTCAAAGGATAGAGTGAGATGCCAAAACTGTTCAGAGGCAAAAAGCTAAAAGCCCCGCTCATCTAATTAATACTGATCTTCATAGATGTTTTTGGAATTTATTGCATATTCTCTTCTCTTTATCTTATTTGATTTTCAGTTGCTTGGGGACAAGCAACAATTTAAGTTTGGTGTTGTGATGAGCGGATAATTTATACGCTTTTTGGCATTGTTTTTAGTATGTTTTTAGTATGTTTTAGTTAGTTTTTAGTATATTTTTATTAGTTTTTAGTTAAAATTCACTTTTCTGGACTTTACTATGAGTTTGTGTGTTTTTCTATGATTTCAGGTATTTTCTGGCTGAAATTGAGGGAGCTGAGCAAAAATCTGATTCAGAGGCTGAAAAGGACTGCAGATGCTGTTGGATTCTGACCTCCCTGCACTCGAAGTGGATTTTCTGGAGCTACAAAAGCCCAATTGGCGCGCTTTCAACGGCGTTGGAAAGTAGACATCCTGAGCTTTCCAGCAATGTATAATAGTCCATACTTTTCTCGAGATTTGATGGCCCAAACTGGCGTTCCAAATCAGCTCAAAACTGCCCGGCGTTAAACGCCGGAACTGGCACAAGAATGGGAGTTAAACGCCCAAACTGGCACAAAAGCTGGCGTTTAACTCCAAGAAAAGTCTCTACACATGAAAGCTTCAATGCTCAGCCCAAGCACACACCAAGTGGGCCCGGAAGTGGATTTTTATGTCATTTACTCATCTTTGTAAACCCTAGGCTACTAGTTCTCTACAAATAGGACCTTTTGCTATTGTATTTTCATCTTTGGATCATTTTAGATCTTTTGATCATCTTGGGACGTCTAGTTCTTAGATCTTTGGGAGGCTGGCCATTCGGCCATGCCTAGACCTTGTTCTTATGTATTTTCAACGGTGGAGTTTCTACACACCATAGATTAAGGTGTGGAGCTCTGCTGTACCTCGAGTAATAATGCAATTACTATTGTTCTTCTATTCAATTCAGCTTATTCTTGTTCTAAGATATTCATTTGCACCCAAGAACATGATGAATGTGATGATTATGTGACGCTCATCATCATTCTCACTTATGAACGAGTGCCTGACAACCACTTCTGTTCTACAAGCAAACAAGGCTTGAGTGTTTATCTCTTGGATTCTTTAATCAGAATCTTCGTGGTATAAGCTAGAATTGATGGCGGCATTCAAGAGAATCCGGAAGGTCTAAACCATGTCTGTGGTATTCTGAGTAGGATTCAATGATTGAATAACTGTGACGAGCTTCAAACCCCTGAAGGCTGGGCGTTAGTGACAGACGCAAAAGAATCAATGGATTCTATTCCAACCTGATTGAGAACCGACAGATGATTAGCCGTGCCGTGACAGGGTGCGTTGAACATTTTCACTGAGAGGACGGGATTGTAGCCACTGACAATGGTGATGCCCAACATACAACTTGCCATGGAAAGGAGTAAGAAGGATTGGATGAAGACAGTAGGAAAGCAGAGAGACGGAAGGGACAAAGCATCTCCATACGCTTATCTGAAATTCTCACCAATGAATTACATAAGTATCTCTATCCTTATTTTATGCTTTATTCATAAATCATCCATAACCATTTGAATCTGCCTGACTAAGATTTACAAGGTGACCATAGCTTGCTTCATACCAACAATCTCCGTGGGATCGACCCTTACTCGCGTAAGGTTTATTACTTGGACGACCCAGTGCACTTGCTGGTTAGTTGTGCGAAGTTGTGAAATTATGTCTAGACCATGGTATTGAGCACCAAGTTTTTGGAGCCATTACCGGGGACTAATTGAGTTGTGAAAAAAATGGATCACAATTTCGTGCACCACTGACAGCTTTGCAGTTCCTTCAACTTCTGTATTCCTTCCACTTTTGGATGCTTCCTTTCAATCCTCTAAGCCATTCCTGCCCTGTAATCCTTGAAATTACTTAACACACATATCAAGACATCAAATGATAATAAGAGAGGATTTAAATTTAATATTTTTTAAAGCATAGAAAACATGTTTTCACATATGTCATAAAATAAGGAAGGAATAGTAAAACCATGCAAATAGTATGAATAAGTGGGTGAAGATTTGATAAAAACTACTCAATTGAGCATAAGGTAAACCATAAAATAGTGGTTTATCAGATTTCAATCAAGAATTGAAATAGAATTCCTTCAATTTCAATCCAAAATCCCAAAACGGAAAGTGAAAGTTGCAGAAGCAAGAACAATGAAAAAGAAAACTTAGATCTCAATCCCCAATTTCCCAAATTCAAAACTAAAATGTAAAAGTGAGCTAAAACTAAAATTGAAAGAAGGTTCAAAAAGTAAAAGTAAAAGTGCTTTACAAATCAAACTAACTCCTATTTATACACTTTCTAATTTTGATCTTCAGACCTTGGAGTGGGCTTTTCAAATTTTTGAAGAAGTGGATCTAAATTGGTTTTTAATTGCAAAATGGTTCCTCGGACACCTCCAGGGGAGTGCTCGGTTAACTAAGGTAACGCAGCACTCAATTTAGCTCGTCCCAAGCTTCCTTATGTGCAATTTCCTTGCGCTCAGTTAAGTAATTGAACGCAGTGCCTTTGCTTGTATGTGAGGTTCCCAATTCGAACCATGGTGAAGCCACTTTGGTGCACATTTCTCAAGAAGAGTAGTGCTTAGTTAAGTAAGGGAACGGAGCACCCCTTTCTTTGCTTCCTTGTAGCGCTCCTTCCTTGCTAGCATGTGCCTGGTTCGAACCTTGCTAGCTTCATTTTGGACACTTTCCTTGCATACTAGCTCTCCTTCCTTCTCTTGGTTCATGGGTTCGAATCCTGGCTTCTTCACTAGCAATTATTGCACCATGATTTTCTTTGGAATGGAGCCCTATAAAGTTAACTAAGTTAACTGAGCGTTATGCCTTTGCCTTGTTCCCTTGGGCGCTTAGTTAGTTGTTTCAACGCAGCATCCTTGCCTTTGTGCACTTGGCTTTGGTTGCTTGGTCTCTAGCACTCAAATAGAGAGCGCTACGCTCAATTAGTGAGCACTATGCCTTGGCCTCTTGATGCGCAACGCTTTTTCCTTCCTTGGGCCACGCTTTAATAGGCACGCTTTTCTTGTTTCTTTCTTTTCTTCACCTACAAGTAATCAAAACAACCAATCAAAGTATCACCAAATTCACAAGGTTTATAAATCATTCAAAAACCAACTAATTCTAGCTTAAACCTCACGATTTTGTGTCAAATAAAGGATGGTTGATTGATTCAACAAAACCATGCAAATCCACTCCAAATTACTTACTTACAATGCAAGAAAGTGCATAAAACCTAATGAAACAAGTGAAAAATGCTTGAAAGGCTAGCATAAGATGACTTGTCATCACAACACCAAACTTAAACCTTGCTTGTCCCCAAGCAAGCACTTAAACATAAGAGAAAATGAAATGAAACAGAGAAGTATGCATGTCCTTATTTAGCAGATAATTGAACTTGGTTCATTAGGTTTTATGCAAACAAATGTAGCTCATTTATTCTTTGCTGATAGATAAGAAATGTTTCCTTAAATGTTCACTAGAGTTGCTTCTATAATGCCTTGCTTTTGCATTCCTTGCTAGTTTTTCTTTTCTTTACTTTGCTTAGAAAGCTTATTTCTTAATGAAAGCTTGGTGGCAAGTGTTGCAGCAGCCTTTTGGCTTAATTTTGCTCAACACTTTCTCATCACAGACACATGGCTCACAATTTCTTCCTAGGAACATTGATGCCCAGCATCTCTTTGGATTACTAAATGCCTTGTAACTAGGTTGCTCTTGATAGTGGATTTTTGGTTGGCAATCCCAGATCAGTTGATCCAAGTGGCCAAGTGATGACTAGTCATCTGATGAGCGGATAATTTGTATGCTTTTTGGCATTATTTTTAGTGTGTTTTCAGTATCTTTTAGTTAGTTTTTAGTATATTTTTATTAGTTTTTAGTTAAAATTCACTTTTCTGGACTTTACTATGAGTTTGTGTGTTTTTCTGTGATTTCAGGTATTTTCTGGCTGAAATTGAGGGACCTGAGCAAAAATCTGATCCAGAGACTCAAAAGGACTGCAGATGCTGTTGGATTCTGACCTCCCTGCACTCGAAGTGGATTTTCTGGAGCTACAGAAGCCCAATTGGCGCGCTCTCAAAGGCGTTGGAAAGTAGACATCCTGGGCTTTCCAGCAATATATAATAGTCCATATTTTGCCCAAGATTTGATGGCCCAAACCGGCGTTCAAAGTCACCTCAAGAAATTCCAGCGTTAAACGCCGGAACTGGCACCTAATTGGGAGTTAAACGCCCAAACTGGCATTAAAGCTGGCGTTTAACTCCAAGGAGAGTCTCTACACGAAATTGCTTCATTGCTCAGCCCAAGCACACACCAAGTGAGCCCGGAAGTGGATTTTTTGTCATTTACTCATCTATGTACTAGTTTTCTATAAGTAGGACCTTTTACTATTGTATTAGGGAGCCTTTTGATCATGTTTTGATGATTGAACCCTCTTTTGGGAGGCTGGCCATTCGGCCATGCCTAGACCTTGTTCTTATGTATTTTCAACGGTGGAGTTTCTACACACCATAGATTAAGGTGTGGAGCTCTGCTGTACCTCGAGTATTAATGCAATTACTATTGTTCTTCCATTCAATTCCACTTGTTCTTTGTCCAAGATATCACTTGTTCTTCAACATGATGAAGGTGATGATTGACGCCCATCACCATTCTCACCCATGAACAAGGTGACTGACAACCATTCTTGTTCTACAAGCATCTGAGGCTTAGTGAATATCTCTTGGATTTCCGATTGCACGATGCATGGTTGATCGCCTGACAACCGAGTGCTCGCCTGACAAACGAGCCAGCCATTCCGTGAGATCAGAGTCTTCGTGGTATAGGCAAGAACTGATGGCAGCATTCAAGAGAATCCGGAAGGTCTAACCTTGTCTGTGGTATTCTGAGTAGGATTCAATGACTGAATGACTGTGACGTGCTTCAAACCTGTAACCTACTGGGCGTTAGTGACAGACGCAAAAGAGTGATTCTATTCCGGTAGGGGAGGGAACCAAACCGGTGATTGGCAGTACTGTGACAGAGTGCGTGCATTAGCTTTCACTGCGTGGATGGGAGGTAGCTGCTGACAACAGTGAAACCCTACACGAGCTTGCCATGGAAAGGAGTAAGAAGGATTGGATGAAGGCAGTAGGAAAGCAGAGAGACGGAAGGGAAGGCATCTTCATACACTTGTCTGAAGCTCTTACACCAATGATATACATAAGTATCACTATCTTTATATTCTATATTATTTTCATTCATCATCATATACATTTGAGTCTGCCTGACTAAGATTTACAAGATGACCATAGCTTGCTTCAATGCTAACAATCTCCATGGGATCGACCCTTACTCACGTAAGGTATTACTTGGACGACCCAGTGCACTTGCTGGTTAGTTGTGTGAAGTTGTAGTGATCACAATTTCGCGCACCAAGTTTTTGGCGCCGTTGCCGGGGATTGTTCAAGTTTTGAGCAAGCTCTTTGTCCGGTAACATCAGTGCCAAAATCCGGCAACAGCACCAAGTTTTTGGCGCCGTTGCCGGGGATTGTTCAAGTTTTGAGCAAGCTTTTGGTAACAATGCCTGGGATTGTTCTAGTTTGGACAACTGACGGTTCATCTTGTTGCTTAGATTAGGTATTTTTTTTTTCGAAATTCTTGAAGGTGAATTCTAGAGTTTCATGATGATTTGTTGAAATCTGGCTGGCTGAGAAGCCATGTCTAATCTGATTGGACCGAGGTTTCAACTTATCACCACAAGAGCGTGTTGATTCTCATCAATTTTGCTCTTGGAGCAGTGATCTGCTAAGATTTGGCTGACCTTTGGTCATGTCTAGTGTTTTGGACCGAAGCTTTCTTTGAAAGCTTGGCTGGCTGTGAAGCCATGTCTAATTCCTGGACCGGAGTCTTAGACTAGCATTGCACTGATTCCTGGAATTCTCATTAAGAATTTTGATGCCTTTTTCCACTTAATTTTCGAAAAACACAAAAAAAATTACAAAATCATAAAAACCAAAAAAATATTTGCTGTTTCTTGCTTAAGTCTAGTGTCTCATCTTAAGTTTGGTGTTAATTGCATGCATTCATTCATGTGTCTTAAGGATCTTCAAGTAATTCTTGATGATTCCTTACTCTGATCTTTGAATTCTTTTGGCTTGAGTATTTATGTGTCTCATATAGTGTCAGTAGTACACAAACTGCTAAGTTTGGTGTTTTGCATGCATTGTTATTTGATTCTTGTTGCATTTTGATTATTAAAAATCCAAAAATATTTTTAATTTGTGTCTTTTCAAGTCAATAATACAAAGAATCGAAGATTCAGAACATACTGCAGAGGAATTATACAGAAAAAGCTGAGCATTCAAAAATGCCCAGTGAAGAAGGCAGACTGGCGTTTAAACGCCAGCCAGGGCACCTGGTTGGGCGTTTAACGCCCAAAGAGGTAGCATTTTGGGCGTTAAACGCCAGAATGTATACCATTCTGGGCGTTTAACGCTAGGATGGTGCTAGGGGGAAGATTTTGTTTTCAAAATCAATTTTTTTCAAGTTTTCAAAGTTTTTCAAAATCAAATCTTTTTCAAATCATATCTTTTCAATCAAATGTTTTCAAAATCAATTTCTTTCCTTTTTCAAAGATACTTACTAACAATCAATGATTTGATTGAACATTTTTTGCCTTTTCTGTTGAGGAAGGTTTTATGTTTGAATCATATCTTTTCTTGTTAGGCAAGTCATTAATTTTTAATATCATATCTTTTCAAATTGTTTTCAAATCATATCTTTTCAAATTGTTTTCAAATCATAACTTCTCAATCACATCTTTTTAAAACCATAACTTTTCAATCAAACCTTTTTAACCTCATCTTTTTCAAAATAGTTTTCAATCAAATCTTTTTAATTTCTAATTTCAAAATCTTTTTCAAAAATCACTTGATTTCTTTTTCACTTTTAATTTTCGAAAATTATCAATCAAATTTTCAAAATGTTTTCAAAATCTTTTAAATGAATTTTCGAAAATTCTCTTCCCTCCTTCTCACATCCTACTATTTATGGAGTACCACTCCTTCTAAATGCACAATTCGAACCTTATCTAATTAAAGTTCGAATTCTTCTTCTCCTTCTTCTTTCTATTTCTTTGTTCCTCTGACACTTCAAGGAATCTCTATACTGTGACATAGAGGATTCCACATTTTCTTTTTCTCTTCTCTTTCATATGAGCAGGAGCAGAGACAAAGGCATTCTTGTTGAAGCTGATCCTGAACCTGAGAGGACCCTGAAGAGAAAGCTAAGAGAAGCCAAAGCACAACTCTCTTTAGAGGACCTGACCGAACTCTTCAAGGAAGAAGAACACATGGCAGCCGAAAATAACAACAATGTCAACAATGCAAGGAAGGTGCTGGGTGACTTCACTGCACCTACTCCTGATTTCTATGGGAGAAGCATCTCTATCCCTGCCATTGGAGCAAACAACTTTGAGCTTAAGCCTCAATTAGTTTCTCTAATGCAACAGAATTGCAAGTTCCATGGACTTCCAATGGAAGATCCTCATCAGTTTTTAGCTGAATTCTTGCAAATCTGTGACACAGTCAAGACTAATGGGGTTAACCCTGAGGTCTATAGACTGATGCTATTCCCTTTTGCTGTAAGAGACAGAGCTAGAATATGGTTGGATTCTCAACCCAAAGAAAGCCTGGACTCTTGGGAAAAGCTAGTCAATGCCTTCTTGGCAAAGTTCTTTCCACCACAAAGATGGAGTAAGCTTAGAGTGGAAGTCCAAACCTTCAGACAGAAGGATGGAGAATCCCTCTATGAAGCTTGGGAAAGATACAAACAATTAATCAGAAGATGTCCATCAGACATGCTTTCTGAATGGAGCATCATAGGTATTTTCTATGATGGTCTCTCTGAACTATCCAAGATGTCTTTGGATAGCTCTGCTGGAGGATCTCTTCATCTGAAGAAGACGCCTGCAGAAGCTCAAGAGCTAATTGAAATGGTTGCAAATAACCAATTCATGTATACTTCTGAAAGAAATCCTGTGAACAATGGGACTAGTCAGAAGAAAGGAGTTCTTGAGATTGACACTCTGAATGCCATATTGGCTCAGAACAAGATATTGACTCAACAAGTCAACTTAATTTCTCAGAGTCTGTCTGGAATGCAAAATGCACATGGCAGTACTAAGGAAGCTTCATCTGAGGAAGAAGCTTATGATCCTGAGAACCCTTCAATGGAAGAGGTGAATTACCTAGGAGAACCCTATGGAAACACCTATAATTCTTCATGGAGAAATCACCCAAATTTCTCATGGAAGAATCAAGAGAGACCTCAACAAGGTTTCAATAATAATAATGGTGGAAGAAACAGGTTTAGCAATGGCAAGCCTTTTCCATCATCTTCTCAGCAACAGACAGAGAGTTCTAAGCAGAATACTTCTGACTTAGCAACAATGGTCTCTGATCTAATAAAGACCACTCAAAGTTTCATGAATGAAACAAGGTCCTCCATCAGAAATTTGGAAGGACAAGTGGGTCAGCTGAGCAAGAAAATTACTGAACTCCCTCCTAGTACTCTCCCAAGTAATACAGAAGAAAATCCAAAAGGAGAGTGCAAAGCCATAACCATGGCCGAATGTGGAGAGGAAAGAGAGGAGGAAGACGCCACTGAGGAAGACCTCAGTGGGCGTGTACCAATCTCCTCTGAGTTCCAATGGGAATCTGAGGCTCAAAATGAGACCATAGAGATTCCATTGGACTTACTTCTGCCATTCATGAGCTCTGATGAGTATTCTTCCTCTGAAGAGGATGAGTATGTCACTGAAGAGCAAGTTGCTAAATACCTTGGAGCAATCATGAAGCTAAATGACAAGTTATTTGGAAATGAGACTTGGGAGGATGAACCTCCCTTGCTCACCAAAGAACTGGATGACTTGTCTAGGCAGAAACTGCCTCAAAAGAGGCAAGATCCTGGGAAGTTTTCTATACCTTGTACCATAGGCACCATGACCTTCAAGAAGGCCTTGTGTGACTTAGGGTCAAGTGTAAACCTCATGCCCCTCTCTGTAATGGAGAAATTAGGGATCTTTGAGGTGCAAGCTGCAAGAATCTCATTAGAGATGGCAGACAACTCAAGAAAACAAGCTCATGGACTTGTAGAGAATGTTTTGGTGAAGATTGAAGACCATTACATCCCTACTGATTTCATAGTCGTAGAGACTGGGAAGTGCATGGATGAATCCATCATCCTTGGCAGACCCTTCCTAGCCACAGCAAAGGCTGTGATTGATGTTGATAGAGGAGAGTTGATCATTGAAGTGAATGGAGAATCCTTGGTGTTTAAGGCCCAAGGATATCCATCTATCATCATGGAGAGGAAGCATGAAGAGCTTCTCTCAAAACAGAGCCAAGCAGAGCCCCCACAGTCAAACTCTAAGTTTGGTGTTGGGAGGCCACAACCAAACTCTAAGTTTGGTGTTGAACCCCCACATTCAAACTCTAAGTTTGGTGTTGGGAGGTTCCAACACGGTTCTGAGCATTTCTGAGACTCCATGAGAGTCCTCTGTCAAGCTAATGACATTAAAGAAGCGCTTGTTGGGAGGCAACCCAATGTTTTATAGTTAACTATTTTCTTTTGTTATTTTATCTTTTTTGTAGGTTGATGATCATAAGAAGTCACAAAAACAATGAAAAAAGCAAAAACAGAATGAAAAACAGGAAGAAAAACAGCACACCCTGGAGGAAGAAGCTGCTGGCGTTTAAACGCCAGTAAGCCTAGCAGTTGGGCGTTTAACGCCCAGTCTGGCACCATTCTGGGCGTTTAACGCCAGAAAGGGGCACCAGACTGGCGTTAAACGCCAGAAAAGGGCAACAACCTGGCGTTAAACGCCAGGAATGGGCACCAGCCCGGCGTTTAACGCCAGAAATAGCTCAAAACGTGGATTTTGATGCTATTTGGTGCAGGGATGACTTTTCCTTGACACCACAGGATCTGTGGACCCCACAGGACCCCACCATCACTCTCTCTCTTCTTCCCCCACTCACCAATCACCTCAATACCTCTTCCCCAAAAACCCTTCACCTATCAAATCCCATCTTTCTCTTCACCATTCACATCCATCCTTCATAAACCCCCACCAACCTCACCCTTCAAATTCAAACCACTTTCCCTCCCAAACCCACCCTCCATGGCCGAACCATTACCCCCCTCTCTCCTATATATACCCTTCTTCAACCCTTCATTTTCACACAACCTAAACACCCCTTCTTTCCCTTCTTGGCCGAACACACCACCTTCCCCCTCTTCCTCATTTCTTCTTCTTCTACTCTCTTCTTTCTTCTTTTGCTCGAGGACGAGCAAACATTTTAAGTTTGGTGTGGTAAAAGCGTTGCTTTTTCATAACCATTTATGGCATCCAAGGCCGGAGAAACCTCTAAAAAGAGGAAAGGGAAGGCAAAAGCTTCCACCTCCGAGTCATGGGAGATGGATAGATTCCTCTCAAGGGTGCATCAAGACCACTTCTATGAAGTTGTGGCCTTGAAGAAGGTGATCCCCGAGGTCCCCTTTTCACTCAAAAAGGGTGAATATCCGGAGATCCGCCATGAGATCCGAAGAAGAGGTTGGGAAGTACTTACCAACCCCATTCAACAAGTCGGAATCTTGATGGTTCAAGAGTTCTATGCCAATGCATGGATCACAAAGAACCATGACCAAAGTGTGAACCCGAATCCAAAGAATTATCTCACTATGGTTCGGGGGAAATACTTGGATTTTAGTCCGGAGAGTGTAAGGGAGGCGTTCAACTTGCCTATGATGCAAGGAGATGAGCATCCTTACACTAGAAGGGTCAACTTTGATCAAAGGTTGGACCAAGTCCTCACAACCATATGTGAAGAGGGCACACAATGGAGGCAAGATTCAAGAGGAAAGCCGGTTCAATTGAGAAGGCATGACCTCAAGCCCGTGGCTAGAGGATGGTTAGAGTTCATACAACGCTCAATCATTCCCACTAGCAACCGGTCCGAAGTTACCATAGACCGGGCCATCATGATTCATAGCATCATGATTGGAGAAGAAGTAGAAGTTCATGAGGTTATAGCTCAAGAACTCTACAAGGTGGCGGACAAGACCTCCACTTTGGCAAGATTAGCCTTTCCTCACCTCATTTGTCACCTCTGTTATTCAGTTGGAGTTGACATAGAGGGAGATACCCCCATTGATGAGGACAAGCCCATCACCAAGAAAAGGATGGAGTACACAAGAGACTCCTCTCACCATGAGATCCCTGAGATTCCTCAAGGGATGCACTTTCCTCCACAAAATTATTGGGAGCAACTAAACACCTCCCTAGGAGAATTGAGTTCCAACATGGGACAACTAAGGGTGGAGCATCAAGAACACTCCATTCTCCTTCATGAAATTAGAGAAGATCAAAGAATCATGAGGGAGGAGCAACAAAGACAAGGAAGAGACATTGAGGAGCTCAAGCACTCCATAGGATCTTCAAGAGCAAGAAAGAGCCGCCATCACTAAGGTGGACCCGTTCCTTGATCTCCTTGTTCTTTATTCTTCTGTTTTTTCGATTTTTATGCTTTATGTTTATCCATGTTTGTGTCTTGTGATCATTAGTGTCTTAGTGTATATGCCTTAAAGTTATGAATGTCCTATGAATCCATCACCTCTCTTAATAAAAACGTGCTTAATTGAAAAGGAGAAGAATTGCATGAATTCTGAATTTTATAGTAGTTTAATTATTTTTGATGTGGTGGCATTACTTCTGTTCTCTGAATGTATGCTTGAACAGTGCATATGTCTTTTGAATTTGTGGTTCATGAATATTGGCCCTTGAAAGAATGATGAAAAAGGAGACATGTTACTGAGGATCTGAAAAATCATTAGAAATGATTCTTGAAGAAAGAAAAAGCAGAAAAAAAAAGAGAGAGAAAGAAGGAAGCAAACGAAAAAAAAAAAAGAAAGAAAGAAAAAGAAAGAAATAAAGTTGTGATCCAAGGCAAATAAGAGTGTGCTTAAGAACCCTGGGCACCTCTAATTGGGGACTTTAGCAAAGCTGAGTCACAATCTGAAAAGGTTCACCCAATTATGTGTCTGTGGCATGTATGTATCCGGTGGTAATACTGGAAGACAGAGTGCTTTGGGCCACAGCTAAGACTCAATAAGTAACTGTGCTCAAGAATCATCATACTTAACTAGGAGAATCAATAACACTATCTGGATTCTAAGTTCCTAAAGAAGCCAATCATTCTGAATTACAAGGGATAGAGTGAGATGCCAAAACTATTCAGAGGCAAAAAGATAAAAGCCCCGCTCATCTAATTAATACTGATCTTCATAGATGTTTTTGGAGTTCATTGCATATTCTCTTCTTTTTATCTTATTTGATTTTCAGTTGCTTGGGGACAAGCAACAATTTAAGTTTGGTGTTGTGATGAGCGGATAATTTGTATGCTTTTTGGCATTGTTTTTAGTGTGTTTTCAGTATCTTTTAGTTAGTTTTTAGTATATTTTTATTAGTTTTTAGTTAAAATTCACTTTTCTGGACTTTACTATGAGTTTGTGTGTTTTTCTGTGATTTCAGGTATTTTCTGGCTGAAATTGAGGGACCTGAGCAAAAATCTGATCCAGAGACTCAAAAGGACTGCAGATGCTGTTGGATTCTGACCTTCCTGCACTCGAAGTGGATTTTCTGGAGCTACAGAAGCCCAATTGGCGCGCTTTCAACGGCGTTGGAAAGTAGACATCCTGGGCTTTCCAGCAATATATAATAGTCCATACTTTGCCCAAGATTTGATGGCCCAAACCGGCGTTCAAAGTCACCTCAAGAAATTCCAGCGTTAAACGCCGGAACTGGCACCTAATTGGGAGTTAAACGCCCAAACTGGCATTAAAGCTGGCGTTTAACTCCAAGGAGAGTCTCTACACGAAACTGCTTCATTGCTCAGCCCAAGCACACACCAAGTGGGCCCCGAAGTGGATTTTTCTGTCATTTACTCATCTATGTACTAGTTTTCTATAAGTAGGACCTTTTACTATTGTATTAGGGAGCCTTTTGATCATGTTTTGATGATTGAACCCTCTTTTGGGAGGCTGGCCATTCGGCCATGCCTAGACCTTGTTCTTATGTATTTTCAACGGTGGAGTTTCTACACACCATAGATTAAGGTGTGGAGCTCTGCTGTACCTCGAGTATTAATGCAATTACTATTGTTCTTCCATTCAATTCCGCTTGTTCTTTGTCCAAGATATCATTTGTTCTTCAACATGATGAAGGTGATGATTGACGCCCATCACCATTCTCACCCATGAACAAGGTGACTGACAACCATTCTTGTTCTACAAGCATCTGAGGCTTAGTGAATATCTCTTGGATTTCCGATTGCACGATGCATGGTTGATCGCCTGACAACCGAGTGCTCGCCTGACAAACGAGCCAGCCATTCCGTGAGATCAGAGTCTTCGTGGTATAGGCAAGAACTGATGGCAGCATTCAAGAGAATCCGGAAGGTCTAACCTTGTCTGTGGTATTCTGAGTAGGATTCAATGACTGAATGACTGTAACGTGCTTCAAACCTGTAACCTACTGGGCGTTAGTGACAGACGCAAAAGAGTGATTCTATTCCGGTAGGGGAGGGAACCAAACCGGTGATTGGCAGTACTGTGACAGAGTGCGTGCATTAGCTTTCACTGCGCGGATGGGAGGTAGCTGCTGACAACAGTGAAACCCTACACGAGCTTGCCATGGAAAGGAGTAAGAAGGATTGGATGAAGGCAGTAGGAAAGCAGAGAGACAGAAGGGAAGGCATCTTCATACACTTGTCTGAAGCTCTTACACCAATGATATACATAAGTATCACTATCTTTATATTCTATATTATTTTCATTCATCATCATATACATTTGAGTCTGCCTGACTAAGATTTACAAGATGACCATAGCTTGCTTCAATGCTAACAATCTCCGTGGGATCGACCCTTACTCACGTAAGGTATTACTTGGACGACCCAGTGCACTTGCTGGTTAGTTGTGTGAAGTTGTAGTGATCACAATTTCGCGCACCATCATCATATACCCATTTTTCAAGCTAATTTTACTTGTTTTGTTAGTCTTTATGCACTTTCTTGCATCCTAAGTAAGTGATTTGGAATGGAAATGCATAACTTCTTTAAATCAAACAACCACCATGAAATTAATATTAACTCATGAGGTTTAAGCTAATTTTAATTGAATTTTAATTGATTTATATGCCTCTTGAATTTAGTGATACTTTGAGTAGTTGTTTTGATTTATTGTAGGTGAAGAAAAGAAAAAAAGGAAAAGCGTGGCCTAAGGAAGTGTGGCCCAAGGAGAAGAAAATGTGGTCAAAGAGAGAAGAAGTGTGGCGCACAAAATGAGGAAGGCAAGCATTGCCCTCCACAAGGGCACACTGCCCTCTAGGAGGGCAACATAAGGGAACAAAGCATGAAAGGCAACTCTGCCCTGCCCACTACAAGGGCAGAGCACAAATTTGTGCCTTGGAATGAAGAAGAACAAAACCTTGCCCTGCCCTCCACAAGGGCAGTATCGGGCTCACCAAGGGAAGAAAATCAAAGGAAAATGCCTACAATGCTTGCCACAAGAGTTGAACACGGGACCATGAGGAAGCAAGGAATTAAGCCTCACTTTGGTACCAAGAAAGCCAAGAAAAATGGGTAGCGTGTGTAGCATCCAAGTTTTGAACTCGGGACGTCAAAGTGGAAACACTGCCCTACCCTCCGCGAGGGCAGGGCAGCATCCTGCGCACCAAGCCTGCACCACGCCCGCACCACGCACGCACCAAGCACCAAATCCTGCCCTGCCCTCCACAAGGGCAGGGCAGCCTCCTGGAAGCAATCCTTCATGGGCTAAAATTGGATTAAAAATCCAATAAAATTCAATTCTTCACCAAATCAAAAGCCCATCCAAATCCCAAGATCCAAGAATAGAAAGTGTATAAATAGGAGTTAGTTTGATGTAATTAAAAACTTTACTTTCACCTTTTACACTACTTTTGAACTTTGAATTTTCCTTTGAACCTTGACTTTTATTTTGAGCCTTGGCAACTTCTCTTGGTGACTTCACTGGGATTTCAGAGAATTGGGGAGGAGAATTGATCTCTCTTCTTCCTCGTTCTTGCTTGGGCACTTTTACTTTTCTTATTTTGAGTTTTGGGTGTGAAGAATTGAGGAAATTCTGTCTCAATCTCCATTCAAAATCTCTTTGATTTCATTTCTGCATAATTGAATCCATTTACATTCCCTTTACTGCTTCTTCTTCTATTTCTTGTCAATCGCTTTGTTAGCTTGGATCTGGGAAGGCAATTGAGATCTAGGCTTTGCTACCTAGTCTCTGGAGACCTGAGATCCCAATTTACTTTTGGTTCTTCTGTGAACCTTTGCTACATTTAATTTCCTTCTGTTTGAATTCCAATTGCTTCTAATTCAATTTCTGTTCTATTGATTGTTGCAATTGAATTTCTCTTGTTTAAATTCTGAAATCCCTGTCCTCAAATCCCTTTTACATTCAAGCAATTTATATTCCTTGCAATTTAAGTTACTGCAATTTACATTTCTTGCACTTTAAGTTTCAGTCATTTACTTTCTTGTTCTTTAAGATTCTGCAAGTTTACTTTCCTACTCTTTAATTTACTGCAATTTTCCCTTCCCCCTTTACATTCTAAGCAATTTAGCTTCTGTTAAACACAAATCACTCAACCAATACTTGATTCGCTTGACTAAACCAACCACTAAACTAAAATTGCTCAATCCTTCAATCCCTGTGGGATCGACCTCACTCATGTGAGTTATTATTACTTGATGCGACCCGGTACACTTGCCGGTGAGTTTTGTGTCGGATCGTTTTCCGCACATCAAGTTTTTGGCGCCGTTGTCGGGGAGTTTTGTGTCGGATCGTTTTCCGCACATCAAGTTTTTGGCGCCGTTGCCGGGGATTGAAATAGATTGACAATGATTAAGTGAAGTGGAGGTCTAGATTAAGCTTTTTTTTTCTTTTCTGTTTTTCTAACACACTAACTGTTTGAAATTTTGCTTAAACTAACTGAAACTTCATTCTAGCCATAGATTGAAGTTTTTATTGACTTTCTGGATCTGTGTGTTTATTGTTGTGTGTTTGTATGTCAGGTACAGGAAGATCTTCCCCTATCTTCTCTGAAATTGACCAAAGAACTCTTCGAAGAATAAGAAGAGCTGAAAGAGGAAAGAACGTTATTGGAGAGGAAGAATCTGAGGAGGAATTCCAAGAAATGGAAGGAGATCCATCAAATCCCAATCAACCAGAAGGAGGAGCCAATAATAACCAACAACAAAGAAGGGTACTGGCTTCCTACACATTTGCAAATGCTAGACACTGTGGGAGTAGCATTCTTCCCCCCAATGTCAATGCAAACAACTTTGAACTAAAGCCACAGCTCATCACTTTGGTTCAAAACAACTGTTCTTTTGGAGGAGGACCATTGGAGGACCCAAATCAACATCTATCTACCTTCTTGAGGATTTGTGACACTGTTAAAACCAATGGTGTGCCTCCTGACAGTTACAAGTTGTTGCTCTTTCCATTCTCTCTCAGAGACAAAGCCACTCAATGGCTAGAAACGTTCCCAAAGGAAAGCATCAACACTTGGGATGACTTGGTGAGCAAGTTGCTTGCCAAATTTTATCCCCCTCAAAGAATCATAAGATTGAAGACTGAGGTGTAGACATTCACTCAATTGGAGGCTGAGAATTTATATGAAGCATGGGAAAGATATAAAGCTCTATTGAGAAAATGTCCACCAGAGATGTTTACTGAATGGGATAAGTTGCAGAACTTCTATGAAGGACTTACTCTAAAGGCTCAAGAAGCACTTGATCACTCAGCTGGAGGCTCATTACAACTCATGAAAACCACAGAGGAAGCTCAAAACCTCATTGATATGGTGGCCAACAACCAATATTTCTTTGCACATCAAAGACAACGCCAACCATCACAGAGAAGAGGAGTAATAGAGTTAGAAGGAGTGGATTCAATTCTAGCTCAGAACAAAATGATGCAGCAGTAGATTCAACAACAGTTTGAGCAAATGGCCAAAAGAATTGATGGCCTGCAAGTAGCAACAGTGAGCACCACAAGTCAACCATCAACCACATGGGTGCAAAGTGAAGAAACTCAAGAGGAGCAACAGCAAGAGCAAGTCCAATACATGCACAACCAGAATCCTGGAACAAATGAAGTCTATGGTGATACTTACAATCCATCTTGGAAGAACCATCCCAACCTCAGATGGGGAGACAACCACAATCAAAACCAACAACCATGGCAAAAAAACTCAAGTCAGAAAAAAAACACAAACCACAACCCCCAGCCAAACACTAACCAAAACACATACAGAAAACCACAAAATAACTACCCCAATTCTAACCATCACCTACCCAATAACCACCCAACTAACCAAAGCACTTACCATCATCCATCAACATCCCAAAATCAACCAATCTCACAAGATTCTAAGAGGATCACTAATCTAGAGCTGCTCATGGAGAAAATAATGAAGAACCAAGAATTGACAACAAAGAACCAAGAAGCTTCCATGAAGAACCTAGAGAGGCAGATTGGGCAAATTTCCAAACAGATTTCTGTTGAAAAACCATCAAGCTCACTACCAAGTGACACCATTCCCAACCCAAAGGAAGAATGCAAGGTCGTGCAACTAGGAAGTTGGAAGATGCACTTTGGGCATACAGGACAGCTTTCAAAACTCCCATTGGGAAGTCCCCCTTTCAGTTGTTATATGGCAAATCTTGTTGGTGCGAAATTGTGATCACTACAACTTCACACAACTAACCAGCAAGTGCACTGGGTCGTCCAAGTAATACCTTATGTGAGTAAGGGTCGATCCCACGGAGATTGTTGGTATGAAGCAAGCTATGGTCACCTTGTAAATCTCAGTCAGGCAGACTCAAATGGATATGGTGATAAACGAAAATAACATAAAGATAAAGATAGAGATACTTATGTAATTCATTGGTAGGAACTTCAGATAAGCGTATGAAGATGCCTTCCCTTCCGTCTCTCTGCTTTCCTACTGTCTTCATCCAATCCTTCTTACTCCTTTCCATGGCAAGCTTATGCAAGGGTTTCACCGTTGTCAGTGGCTACCTCCCATCCTCTCATTGGAAATGTTCAACGCACCCTGTCACGGCACGGCTATCCATCTGTCGGTTCTCAATCAGGCCGGAATAGAATCCAGTGATTCTTTTGCGTCTGTCACTAACGCCCCGCCCTCAGGAGTTTGAAGCACGTCACAGTCATTCAATCATTGAATCCTACTCAGAATACCACAGACAAGGTTAGACCTTCCGGATTCTCTTGAATGCCGCCATCAGTTCTCGCCTATACCACGAAGACTCTGATCTCACGGAATGGTTGGCTCGTTTGTCAGGCGAGCACTCGGTTGTCAGGCGATCAACCATGCATCGTGCAATCAGGAATCCAAGAGATATTCACTAAGCCTCATATGCTTGTAGAACAAGAGTGGTTGTCAGTCACCTTGTTCATGAGTGAGAATGATGATGAGTGTCACGGATCATCACATTCATCAAGTTGAAGAACAAGTGATATCTTGGACAAAGAACAAGCAGAATTGAATAGAAGAACAATAGTAATTGTATTAATACTCGAGGTACAGCAGAGCTCCACACCTTAATCTATGGTGTGTAGAAACTCCACCGTTGAAAATACATAAGCATAAGGTCTAGGCATGGCCGAATGGCCAGCCTCCCAATGATCTAAGATAGCATAAAACGAAGATAGCTACCAAAGTCTACAGATACAATAGTAAAAGGTCCTACTTATAGATAACTAGTAGCCTAAGGTGTACAAAGATGAGTAAATGACATAAAAATCCACTTCCGGGCCCACTTGGTGTGTGCTTGGGCTGAGCAATGAAGCATTTTCGTGTAGAGACTCTCCTTGGAGTTAAACGCCAGCTTTTATGCCAGTTTGGGCGTTTAACTCCCATTTAGGTGCCAGTTCCGGCGTTTAACGCTGGAATTTCTTGAGGTGACTTTGAACGCCGGTTTGGGCCATCAAATATTGGGCAAAGTATGGACTATCATATATTGCTAAAAAGCCCAGGATGTCTACTTTCCAACCCTATTGAGAGCGCGCCAATTGGGCTTCTGTAGCTCCAGAAAATCCACTTCGAGTGCAGGGAGGTCAGAATCCAACAGCATCTGCAGTCCTTTTGAGTCTCTGGATAAGATTTTTGCTCAGATCCCTCAATTTCAGCCAGAAAATACCTGAAATCACAGAAAAACACACAAACTCATAGTAAAGTCCAGAAAAGTGAATTTTAATTAAAAACTAATAAAAATATACTAAAAGATACTAAAAACATACTAAAAACAATGCCAAAAAGCGTACAAATTATCCGCTCATCACAACACCAAACTTAAATTGTTGCTTGTCCCCAAGCAACTGAAAATCAAATAAGATAAAAAGAAGAGAATATGCAATGAACTCCAAAAACATCTATAAAGATCAGTATTAATTAGATGAGCGGGGCTTTTAGCTTTTTGCCTCTGAATAGTTTTGGCATCTCACTCTATCCTTTGAAATTCAGAATGATTGGCTTCTTTAGGAACTCAGAATCCAGATAGTGTTATTGATTCTCCTAGTTAAGTATGATGATTCTTGAACACAGCTACTTTATGAGTCTTGGCCGTGGCCCAAAGCACTCTGTCTTCCAGTATTACCACCGGATACATACATGCCACAGACACATAATTGGGTGAACCTTTTCAGATTGTGACTCAGCTTTGCTAAAGTCCCCAATTAGAGGTGTCCAGGGTTCTTAAGCACACTCTTATTGCCTTGGATCACAACTTTATTCTTTCTTTTTTTTTCTATTTTTTTTCGTTTTTCTCCTTCTTTTTTCCTTTTTTTTTGTATTCACTGCTTTTTCTTGCTTCAAGAATCATTTTTATGATTTTTCAGATCCTCAGTAACATGTCTCCTTTTTCATCATTCTTTCAAGAGCCAACAATTTTAACATTCATGAACCACAAATTCAAAAGACATATGCACTGTTTAAGCATACATTCAGAGAACAGAAGTAATGCCACCACATCAAAATAATTAAACTATTATAAAATTCAGAATTCATGCAATTCTTTCCTTTTCAATTAAGCACGTTTTTATTCAAGAAAGGTGATGGATTCATAGGACATTCATAACTTTAAGGCATAGACACTAAGACACTAATGATCATAAGACACAAACATAGACAAACATAAGCACTAAAATTCGAAAAACAGAAGAATAAAGAACAAGGAAATTAAAGAACGGGTCCACCTTAGTGATGGCGGCTTGTTCTTCTTCTTGAAGGTCTTATGGAGTTCTTGAGCTCCTCAATGTCTCTTCCTTGTCTTTGTTGCTCCTCTCTCATGATTCTTTGATCTTCTCTAATTTCATGGAGGAGAATGGAGTGTTCTTGGTGCTCCACCCTTAGTTGTCCCATGTTGGAACTTAGTTCTCCTAGGGAGGTGTTTACTTGCTCCCAATAGTCTTGTGGAGGAAAGTGCATCCCTTGAGGCATCTCAGGGATCTCTTGATGAGAGGGGTCTCTTGTGTACTCCATCCTTTTCTTGGTGATGGGCTTGTCCTCATCAATGGGGGTATCTCCTTCTATGTCAACTCCAACTGAATAACAGAGGTGACAAATGAGATGAGGAAAGGCTAGCCTTGCCAAGGTGGAAGGCTTGTCCGCCACTTTATAGAGTTCTTGGGCTATAACCTCATGAACTTCCACTTCTTCTCCAATCATGATGCTATGAATCATGATGGCTCGGTCTAGAGTAACTTCGGACCGGTTGCTAGTGGGAATGATTGAGCGTTGAATGAACTCTAACCATCCTCTAGCCATGGGCTTGAGGTCATGCCTTCTCAATTGAACCGGCTTGCCTCTTGAATCTCTCTTCCATTGTGTGCCCTCTTCACATATAACTGTGAGGACTTGGTCCAACCTTTGATCAACGTTGACCCTTCTTGTGTAAGGATGTTCATCTCCTTGCATCATAGGCAAGTTGAACGCCAACCTTACACTTTTCGGACTAAAATCCAAGTATTTCCCCCGAACCATAGTAAGATAATTCTTTGGATCCGGGTTCATACTTTGATCATGGTTCTTTGTGATCCATGCATTGGCATAGAACTCTTGAACCATCAAGATTCTGACTTGTTGAATGGGGTTGGTAAGTACTTCCCAACCTCTTCTTCGGATCTCATGGCGGATCTCCGGATATTCACCCTTTTTGAGTGAAAAGGGGACCTTGGGGATCACCTTCTTTAAGGCCACAACTTCATAGAAGTGGTCTTGATGCACCCTTGAGATGAATCTATCCATCTCCCATGACTCGGAGGTGGAAGCTTTTGCCTTCCCTTTCCTCTTTCTAGAGGTTTCTCCGGCCTTGGATGCCATAAATGGTTATGGAAAACGAAAAAGCAACGCTTTTACCACACCAAACTTAAAAGGTTTGCTCGTCCTCGAGCAAAAGAAGAAAGAAGAGAGTAGAAGAAGAAGAAATGAGGGAGAAGGGAATGGCTTAGTGTATTCGGCCAAAGAAGGGGGAGAAGTGGTGTTTAGGTTGTGTGAAAATGAAGAAGTGAAGAAGGGTATTATAGAGAGAGGGGAGAAGGAGTTCGGCCATGTATGGGTGGGTTTGGGAGGGAAAGTGGTTTGAATTTGAAGGGTGAGGTTGGTGGGGATTTATGAAGGATGGATGTGAGTGGTGAAGAGAAAGATGGGATTTGATAGGTGAGGGGTTTTTGGGGAAGAGGTATTGAGGTGATTGGTGAATGGGGGAAGAAGAGAGAGGGTGGTGGTGGGGTAGGTGGGGGTCCTGTGGGGTCCACAGATCCTGTGGTGTCAAGGAAAAGTCATCCCTGCACCAAAAGTTGCTCAAAATCACGTTTTGAGCTATTTCTGGCGTTAAACGCCGGGCTGGTGCCCATTCCTGGCGTTTAACGCCAGGTTCTTGCCCTTTTCTGGCGTTTAACGCCAGTCTGGTGCCCCTTTCTGGCGTTAAACGCCCAGAATGGTGCCAGACTGGGCGTTAAACGCCCAACTGCTAGGCTTACTGGCGTTTGAACGCCAGCAACATCTTCCTCCAGGGTGTGCTGTTTTTCTTCCTATTTTTCATTTTGTTTTTGCTTTTTTCATTGATTTTGTAACTTCTTATGATCATCAACCTACAAAAAAACATAACAAAAGAAAATATATAAAATATAAGCATTGGGTTGCCTCCCAACAAGCGCTTCTTTAATGTCAGTAGCTTGACAGATGGCTCTCATTGAGCCTCACAGATACTCAGAGCAATGTGGAAACCTCCCAACACCAAACTTAGAGTTTGAATGTGGGGGTTCAACACCAAACTTAGAGTTTGGTTGTGGCCTCCCAACACCAAACTTAGAGTTTGACTTTGGGGGCTCTATTTGTCTCTAATTTGAGGGAAGCTCTTCAAGCTTCATCTCCATGGTGACAGAGGGATATCCTTGAGCCTTAAACACAAAGGATTCTTCATTCACTTGAATGATTAGTTCACCTCTATCAACATCAATCACAGCCTTTGCTGTGGCTAGGAAGGGTCTGCCAAGGATGATGGATTCATCCATGCACTTCCCAGTCTCTAGGACTATGAAATCAGTAGGGATGTAATGGTCTTCAACTTTTACCAAAACATTCTCTACAAGTCCATGAGCTTGTTTTCTTGAGTTGTCTGCCATCTCCAATGAGATTCTTGCAGCTTGTACCTCAAAGATCCCTAGCTTCTCCATTACAGAGAGAGGCATGAGGTTCACACTTGACCCTAAGTCACACAGGGCCTTCTTGAAGGTCATGGTGCCTATGGTACAAGGTATTGAAAACTTCCCAGGATCTTGTCTCTTTTGAGGTAATTTCTGCCTAGACAAGTCATCCAGTTCTTTGGTGAGCAAGGGAGGTTCATCTTCCCAAGTCTCATTCCCAAATAACTTGTTATTTAGCTTCATGATTGCTCCAAGATATTTAGCAACTTGCTCTTCAGTGACATACTCATCCTCTTCAGAGGAAGAATACTCATCAGAGCTCATGAAAGGCAGAAGTAAGTCCAATGGAATCTCTATGGTCTCATTTTGAGCCTCAGATTCCCATGGTTCCTCATTGGGGAACTCAGAGGAGGTTGGTGCACGCCCATTGAGGTCTTCCTCAGTGGCGTCCACCTCCTCTCTCCATATTCGGCCATGGTTATGGCTTTGCACTCTCCTTTTGGATTTTCTTCTGTATTACTTGGGAGAGTACTAGGAGGGAGTTCAGTAACTTTCTTGCTCAGCTGACCCACTTGTCCTTCCAAATTTCTGATGGAGGACCTTGTTTCATTCATGAAACTTTGAGTGGTTTTGATTAGATCAGAGACCATTGTTGCTAAGTCAGAGGTATTCTGCTTAGAACTCTCTGTCTGTTGCTGAGAAGATGATGGAAAAGGCTTGTTATTGCCAAGCCTGTTTCTTCCACCATTATTGTTATTGAAACCTTGTTGAGGTCTCTCTTGATTCTTCCATGAGAAATTTGGGTGATTTCTCCATGAAGAATTATAGGTGTTTCCATAGGGTTCTCCTAGGTAATTCACCTCTTCCATTGAAGAGTTCTCAGGATCATAAGCTTCTTCCTCAGATGAAGCTTCCTTAGTACTGCCAGGTGCATTTTGCATTCCAGACAGACTTTGAGAAATCGAATTGACTTGTTGAGTCAATATCTTGTTCTGAGCCAGTATGGCATTCAGAGTGTCAATCTCAAGAACTCCTTTCTTCTGACTAGTCCCATTGTTCACAGGATTTCTTTCAGAAGTGTACATGAATTGGTTATTTGCAACCATTTCAATTAGCTCTTGAGCCTCTGTAGGCGTCTTCTTCAAATGAAGAGATCCTCCAGCAGAGCTATCCAAAGACATCTTGGATAGTTCAGAGAGACCATCATAGAAGATACCTATGATGCTCCATTCAGAAAGCATGTCTGAGGGACATCTTCTGATTAATTGTTTGTATCTTTCCCAAGCTTCATAGAGGAATTCTCCATCCTTCTGTCTGAAGGTTTGGACTTCCACTCTAAGCTTACTCCATTTTTGAGGTGGAAAGAACTTTGCCAAGGAGGCATTGACTAGCTTTTCCCAAGAGTCCAGGCTATCTTTAGGTTGTGAGTCCAACCATATTCTAGCTCTGTCTCTTACAGCAAAAGGGAATAGCATCAGTCTGTAGACCTCAGGGTCAACCCCATTAGTCTTGACTGTGTCACAGATTTGCAAGAACTCAGCTAAAAACTGATGAGGATCTTCCATTGGAAGTCCATGGAATTTGCAATTCTGTTGCATTAGAGAAACTAATTGAGGCTTAAGCTCAAAGTTGTTTGCTCCAATGGCAGGGATAGAGATGCTTCTCCCATAGAAGTTGGGAGTAGGTGCAGTAAAGTCACCCAGCACCTTCGTTGCATTGTTGGCATTGGTGTTGTTTTCGGCTGCCATGTGTTCTTCTTCTTTGAAGAATTCGGTCAGGTCCTCTAAAGAGAGTTGTGCCTTGGCTTCTCTTAGCTTTCGCTTCAAGGTTCTCTCAGGTTCAGGGTCAGCTTCAACAAGAATGCCTCTGTCTCTGCTCCTGCTCATATGAAAGAGAAGAGAAAAAGAAAATGTGGAATCCTCTATGTCACAGTATAGAGATTCCTTGAGGTGTCAGAGGAAAAGAAAAATAGAAGAAAAGAAGGTAGAAGAATTCGAACTTGATTAGATAGAGTTCAAATTGTGCATTAAGAAGGAGTAGTACTCCATAAATAGAAGGATATGGGAGGAGAGGAAGAAGATTTTCGAAAATTCAATTAAAAAGATTTTGAAAACATTTTGAAAAACACTTAATTGATTTTCGAAAATAAAAGTAAGAAAGAAATCAAGTGATTTTTGAAAAAAAGAAATTGGGATTAGAAATCAAAAAGATTTGATTGAAAACTATTTTGAAAAAGATGAGGTTAAGAAGATATGATTAGTTTTAAAGAGATGTGATTGAGAAGATATGATTTGAAAACAAATTTGAAAAAAAAAGATTTGATTTTGAAAATTAGTGACTTGCCTAACAAGAAAAGATATGATTCAAACATTAAACCTTTCTCAACAGAAAAGGCAACAAATTTGAGATGTTCAATCAAATCATTAATTGTTAGTAAGTATCTTTGAAAAAGGAAAGAAATTGATTTTGAAAACATTTGATTGAAAAGATATGATTTGAAAAAGATTTGATTTTGAAAAACTTTGAAAACTTGAAAAAAAATTGATTTGAAAACAAAATCTTCCCCCTAGCACCATCCTGGCGTTAAACGCCCAGAATGGTACACATTCTGGCGTTTAACGCCCAAAATGCACCCTTTTTGGGCGTTAAACGCCCAACCAGGTACCCTGGCTGGCGTTTAAATGCCAGTCTGTCTTCTTCACTGGGCATTTTGAATGCCCAGCTTTTTCTGTATAATTCCTCTGCAGTATGTTCTGAATCTTCAATTCTCTGTATCATTGACTTGAAAAGACACAAATTAAAAATATTTTTGGGTTTTTAATAATCAAAATGCAACAAGAATGAAATAACAATGCATGCAAGACACCAAACTTAGCAGTTTGTATACTACTGACACTAATGTGAATGCATATGAGACACACAAAACACTCAAGTCAATTGAATTCAAAGATTAGAACACGAAAATCATCAAGAATTACTTGAAGACCATTAAGACACATGAATGAATGCATGCAATTGACACCAAACTTAAGATGAGACACTAAACTTAAGCAAGAAACATCAAATATTTTTGGTTTTTATGATTTTGTAATTTTTTTGTGTTTTTCGAAAATTAAGTGGAAAAAGGTATCAAAATTCTTAATGAGAATTCCAGGAATCAGTGCAATGCTAGTCTAAGACTCCGGTCCAGGAATTAGACATGGCTTCACAGCCAGCCAAGCTTTCAAAGAAAGCTTCGGTCCAAAACACTAGACATGGCCAAAGGCCAGCCAAGCCTTAGCAGATCACTGCTCCAAAAGCAAGATTGATAAAATCATCAAGCTCTTGTGATGATAAGTTGAAACCTCGGTCCAATGAGATTAGACATGGCTTCTCAGCCAGCCAGATTTCAACAAATCATCATGAAACTCTAGAATTTATCTTCAAGAATTTCGAAAAAAAATACCTAATCTAAGCAACAAGATGAACCGTCAGTTGTCCATACACAAACAATCCCCGGCAACGGCGCCAAAAACTTGGTGCGCGAAATTGTGATCACTACAACTTCACACAACTAACCAGCAAGTGCACTGGGTCGTCCAAGTAATACCTTACGTGAGTAAGGGTCGATCCCACGGAGATTGTTGGTATGAAGCAAGCTATGGTCACCTTGTAAATCTCAGTCAGGCAGACTCAAATGTATGATAGTGATGAACGAAAATAACATAAAAGGTAAAGATAGAGATACTTATGTAATTCATTGGTAGGAACTTCAGATAAGCGCATGAAGATCCCTTCCCTTCCGTCTTTCTGCTTTCCTACTGTCTTCATCCAATCCTTCTTACTCCTTTCCATGGCAAGCTTATGCAAGGGTTTCACCGTTGTCAGTGGCTACCTCCCATCCTCTCATTGGAAATGTTCAACGCACCCTGTCACGGCACGGCTATCCATCTGTCGGTTCTCAATCAGGCCGGAATAGAATCCAGTGATTCTTTTGCGTCTGTCACTAACGCCCCGCCCTCAGGAGTTTGAAGCACGTCACAGTCATTCAATCATTGAATCCTACTCAGAATACCACAGACAAGGTTAGACCTTCCGGATTCTCTTGAATGCCGCCATCAGTTCTCGCCTATACCACGAAGACTCTGATCTCACGGAATGGTTGGCTCGTTTGTCAGGCGAGCACTCGGTTGTCAGGCGATCAACCATGCATCGTGCAATCAGGAATCCAAGAGATATTCACTAAGCCTCATATGCTTGTAGAACAAGAGTGGTTGTCAGTCACCTTGTTCATGAGTGAGAATGATGATGAGTGTCATGGATCATCACATTCATCAAGTTGAAGAACAAGTGATATCTTGGACAAAGAACAAGCGGAATTGAATAGAAGAACAATAGTAATTGCATTAATACTCGAGGTACAGCAGAGCTCCACACCTTAATCTATGGTGTGTAGAAACTCCACCGTTGAAAATACATAATCATAAGGTCTAGGCATGGCCGAATGGCCAGCCTCCCAATGATCTAAGATAGCATAAAACGAAGATAGCTACCAAAGTCTACAGATACAATAGTAAAAGGTCCTACTTATAGATAACTAGTAGCCTAAGGTGTACAAAGATGAGTAAATGACATAAAAATCCACTTCCGGCCCACATGGTGTGTGCTTGGGCTGAGCATGAAGCATTTTCGTGTAGAGACTCTCCTTGGAGTTAAACGCCAGCTTTTATGCCAGTTTGGGCGTTTAACTCCCATTTAGGTGCCAGTTCCGGCGTTTAACGCTGGAATTTCTTGAGGTGACTTTGAACGCCGGTTTGGGCCATCAAATCTTGGGCAAAGTATGGACTATCATATATTGCTGGAAAGCCCAGGATGTCTACTTTCCAACGCCGTTGAGAGCGCGCCAATTGGGCTTCTGTAGCTCCAGAAAATCCACTTCGAGTGCAGGGAGGTCAGAATCCAACAGCATCTGCAGTCCTTTTGAGTCTCTGGATCAGATTTTTGCTCAGATCCCTCAATTTCAGCCAGAAAATACCTGAAATCACAGAAAAACACACAAACTCATAGTAAAGTCCAGAAAAGTGAATTTTAATTAAAAACTAATAAAAATATACTAAAAACTAACTAAAAGATACTAAAAACATACTAAAAACAATGCCAAAAAGCGTACAAATTATCCGCTCATCAAGAGCCCACTCAATGACCTCAAGAAAAGCAACCATTATCCTCCATGAAATCAGAGAGGAGCAACAAAGGCAAGGAAGAGACATTGAGGAGCTCAAGCACTCCATAGGATCTTCAAGAAGGAGAACTAGCCGTCATCACTAAGGTGGACCCGTTCTTTAATTTTCTTGTTCTTATTATTCTGTTTTTCGATTTTTTTATGCTTGATGTTCTATCTATGTTTGTGTCTTCACCACATGATCATTAGTATCTTAGAGTCTATGCCTTAAAGCTATGAATGTCCTATGAATCCATCACCTTTCTTAAATGAAAAATGTTTTTATTACAAAAGAACAAGAAGTACATAATTTCGAATTCATCCTTGAAACTAGTTTAATTATTTTGATGTGGTGACAATACTTTTTGTTTTCTGAATGAATGCTTGAATAGTGCATATGTCTTTTGAATTTGTTGTTTTAAGAATGTTAAAATTGTTGGCTTTTGAAAGAATGATGGAAAAGGAGAACTGTTATTGAGGATCTGAAAAATCATCAAATTGATTCTTGAAGCAAAAAAAAGCAGTGAATACAAAAAAAGAGAGAAAAAGAAAAAGCAAGCAGAAAAAGCCAATAGCCCTTTAAACCAAAAGGCAAGGGTAAAAATAAAAAGGATCCAAGGCTTTGAGCATCAGTGGATAGGAAGGCCTACAGGAATAACATCCTGGCCTAAGCGGCTAAACCAAGCTGTCCCTAACCATGTGCTTGTGGCGTAAAGGTGTCAAGTGAAAACTTCAGACTGAGCGGTTAAAGTCGTGATCCAAGGCAAAAAGAGTGTGCTTAAGAACCCTGGACACCTCTAATTGGGGACTCTAGCAAAGCTGAGTCACAATCTGAAAAGGTTCACCCAGTTATGTGTCTGTGGCATGTATGTATCCAGAAAATACTGGAAAACAGAGTGTTTTGGGCCACGGCCAAGACTCATAAAGTAGCTGTGTTCAAGAATCAACATACTTAACTAGGAGAATCAGTAACACTATCTGAATTATGAGTTCTTATAGATGCCAATCATTCTAAACTTCAAAGGATAAAGTGAGATGCCAAAACTGTTCAGAGGCAAAAAGCTACTAGTCCCGCTCATCTAATTGGAGCTAAGTTTCATTGATATTTTGGAGTCTATAGTATGTTCTCTTCTTTTTATCCTATTTGATTTTCAGTTGCTTGGGGACAAGAAACAATTTAAGTTTGGTGTTGTGATGAGCGGATAATTTATACGCTTTTTGGCACTGTTTTTAGTATGTTTTTAGTATATTTTAGTTAGTTTTTATTATATTTTTATTAGTTTTTATTTAAAATTCACTTTTTTGGACTTTACTATGAGTTTGTGTGTTTTTCTGTGATTTCAGGTAATTTCTGGCTGAAATTGAGGGACCTAAGCAAAAATCTGATTCAGAGGCTGAAAAAGGACTGCAGATGCTGTTGGATTCTGACCTCCCTGAACTCGAAGTGGATTTTCTGGAGCAACAGAAGCTCAATTGGCGCGCTCTCAATTGCGTTGGAAAATAGACATCATGGGCTTTCCAGAAATGTATAATAGTCCATACTTTACCCGAGATTTGATGGCCCAAACCGGCATTGCAAATCAGCTTCAGAATTCCCGGCGTTTAACGCCGGAACTGGCACAAAAGTTGGAGTTAAACGCCCAAACTGGCACAAAAGCTAGCGTTTAACTCCAGGAAAAGTCTCTACACATGAAAGCTTCAATGCTCAGCCCAAGCACACACCAAGTGGACCCCGGAAGTGGATTTTTACGTCATTTACTCATTTCTGTATATCCTAGGTTACTAGTTCACTATAAATAGGATCTTTTAACATTGTATCTTTACCTCATAACACTTTTTACGTTTCATACTGTACCTTCTACGGCATGAGTCTCTAAACCCCATGGTTGGGGGTGAGGAGCTCTGCTGTGTCTTGATGGATTAATGCAATTACTACTGTTTTTCATTCAATCACGCTTGCTTCCATTCTAAGATATCACTTGTCCCTAAACTTGATGAATGTGATGATCTGTGACACTCATCATCATTCTCACCTATGAACGTGTGCCTGACAACCACCTCCGTTCGACCTTAGATTGAGTAGATATCTCTTGGATTCCTTAATCAGAATCTTCGTGGTATAAGCTAGAATCGATGGCGGCATTCAAGAGAATCCGGAAGGTCTAAACCTTGTCTGTGGTATTCTGAGTAGGATTCAAGGATTGAATGACTGTGACGAGCTTCAAACTCCTGAAGGCTGGGCGTTAGTGACAAACGCAAAAGAATCACTGGATTCTATTCTAACCTGATTGAGAACCGACAGATGAATAGCCGTGTTGTGACAGAGCGCGTTGAACATTTTCACTGAGAGGATGGGTGGTAGCCATTGACAACGGTGAAACCCTACATACAGCTTGCCATGGAAGGAGCCTTGCATGCTTGAAGAAGAAGACAATAGAAAAGCAGAGATTCAGAAGATAGAGCATCTCCAAAACCTCAACCTGTTCTCCATTACTGCAAAACAAGTATTTATTTCATGTTCTTTTACTCATCACAATTAAACCTGAGAATTATTGATATCCTGACTAAGAGTTACAAGATAACCATAGCTTGCTTCAAGCCAACAATCTCCGTGGGATCGACCCTTACTCACGTAAGGTATTACTTGGACGACCCAGTGCACTTGCTGGTTAGTTGTGCGGAATTGCAAAAGTGTGATTGCAATTTCGTGCACCACCTGTGAAGCTCCAAGAGAGCTCACTGTCAAGCAATTAACATTAAAGAAGCGCTTATTGGGAGGCAACCCAATTTTTATTTATATATATTTTTATTGTTCTTTTATGTTTTATTAGGTTCATGATCATGTGGAGTCACAAAACAAATACAAAAATTAAAAACAGAATCAAAAACAGCAGAAGAAAAAGCACACCCTGGAGGAAGAGCTTACTGGCATTTAAACGCCAGTAAGGAGCATCTGGCTGGCGTTCAATGGCAGAACAGAGCATGAATATGGTGTTAAACGCCAAAAATAAGCAGCAATCTGGCATTCAAACGCCAGGATTGCACCCTGAGGAAAGCTGGCGTTAAACACCAAAAACAAGCATAGAACTGGCGTTCAACGCCAGAAACATGCTGCAGACAGGCGTTGAACGCCCAAAACAAGCATAGAACTGACATTTAACGCCAGAAACAAGTATCAATCTGGTGTTAAACGCCAGGATTGGATGCAAAGGGCATTTTACACGCCTAATTGGTGCAGGGATGTTAAATCCTTGACACCTCAGGATCTGTGGACCCCACAAGATCACCTCAGGATCTATGGACCCCACAGGATCCCTACCTACCTCAACTTACCCTCTCTCTTCTTCACACAATCCAATAACACTCTTTCCCAAAAACCCTTCACCAATCACCTTAATCTCTCTCTTTCCAATTACCCCTTCACCACTCACATCCATCCAATCTTCTCCAAAAACCCCACCTACCTTCAAAATTCAAAATCCCTTTTCCACCCAAACCCACCCTAAATGACCGAACCTACTCCCTCTCCCTTCACTATATAAACCCCTCCATCCTTTTTCATTTTCACACAACACAACCCTCTCTTTCTCACCTTGGCCGAAACCACACATCTCTCCCCCTCTCCTCCATATTTTCTTCTTCTTCTTCTCTTCTTTCTTCTTTTGCTCGAGGGCAAGCAAAATTCTAAGTTTGGTGTGGTAAAAGCATAGCTTTTTTGTTTTTCCATAACCACTTATGGCACCTAAGGCCGGAGAAACCTCTAGAAAGAGGAAAGGAAAGACAAAAGCTTCCACCTCTGAGTCATGGGAGATGGAGAGATTCATCTCATAGGTCCATCAAGACCACTTCTACAAAGTTGTGGCCAAGAAGAAGGTGATCCCTGAGGTCCCTTTCATGCTCAAGAAAAATGAGTATCCAGAGATCCGACATGAGATCCAAAGAAGAGGTTGGGAAGTTCTGACCAACCCCATTCAACAAGTCGGAATCTTAATGGTTCAAGAGTTCTATGCCAATGCATGGATCACTAGGAACCATGATCAAAGTATGAACCCAAATCCAAAAAATCATCTTACAATGGTTCGGGAGAAATACTTAGATTTTAGTCTTGAAAATATAAGGTTGGCGTTCAACTTGCCTACAATGCAAGAAAATGCACGCCCCTACACTAGAAGGGTCAACTTTGATCAAAGGTTGGACCAAGTTCTCATGGACATATGTGTGGAAGGAGCTCAATGGAAAAGAGACTCTAAAGGCAAGCCGGTTCAATTGAGAAGGCTGGACCTTAAACCTGTGGCTAGAGGATGGTTGGAGTTCATCCAACGCTCCATCATCCCCACTAGCAACCGATCCGAAGTGACAGTGGATCGGGCCATCATGATCCATAGCATCATGATTAGAGAGGAAGTATAAGTTCATGAAATTATCTCTCTTGAATTCTATAAAGTAGTCGAAAAGCCCTCCATCTTGGCAAGGCTAGCTTTTCCTCATCTTATTTGCCATCTATGCTACTCAGTTGGAGTTATCATAGAAGGAGACATCCTCATTGAAGAGGACAAGCCCATCACTAAGAAGAGGATAGAGCAAACAAGAGAGCCTACTCATGGATCTCAAGAGACGCATGAGGAAGCTCATCATCAAGAAATCCCTGAGATGCCTCAAGGGATGCATTTTCCTCCAAACAACTATTGGGAACAACTCAACACTTCTCTAAAAGACTTGAGTTACAACATGGACCAATTAAGGGTGGAACATCAAGAGCACTCCATCATTCTCAATGAAATTAAAGAAGATCAAAGAGCTATGAGGGAGGAGCAACAAAGGCAAGGAAGAGACATAGAGGAGCTCAAGGACATCATTGGTCCTTCAAGAAGAAGACGCCACCATCACTAAGGTGGACTCATTCCTTAACTTCCTTGTTCTTATTTCTCTGTTTTTCAGTTTTTATGCAATATATTTGTCTATGTTTTGAGTCTCTATTACATGATCATTAGTATTTAGTAACCATGTCCTAAGGCTATGAATAATTCCATGAATCATTCACCTCTCTTAAATGAAAAATGTTTCTAATACAAAAGAACAAGAAGTACATGAGTTTCGAATTCATCCTTGAATTTAGTTTAATTATATTGATGTGGTGACAATACTTTTTGTTTTCTGAATGAATGCTTGAACAGTGCATATTTTTTATCTTGTTGTTTATGAATGTTAAAATTGTTGGCTCTTGAAAGAATGATGAACAAAGAGAAATGTTATTGATAATCTGAAAAATCATAAAATTGATTCTTGAAGCAAGAAAAAGCAGTGAAAAAAAGTGGCGAAAAAAAATACAAAAGAAAAGAAAAAAGAAAAAAGAAAAAAACAAGTAGAAAAAGCCAATAGCCCTTAAAAACAAAAGGCAAGGGTAAAAAGGATCAAAGGCTTTGAGCATCAATGGATAGGAGGGCCCAAGGAAATAAAATTCAGGCCTAAGCGGCTAAATCAAGCTGTCCCTAACCATGAGCTTGTGGCATGTAGGTCCAAGTGAAAAGCTTGAGACTGAGTGGTTAAAGTCGTGATCCAAAGCAAAAAGAGTATGCTTAAGAACTCTGGACACCTCTAACTGGGGACTCTAGCAAAGCTGAGTCACAATCTGAAAAGGTTCACCCAGTCATGTGTCTATGGCATTTATGTATCCGGTGGTAATATTGGAAAACAAAGTGCTTAGGGCCACGGCCAAGACTCATAAAAGTAGTTGTGTTCAAGAATCAACATACTTAACTAGGAGAATCAATTAACACTATCTGAACTATGAGTTCCTATAGATGCCAATCATTCTGAACATCAAAGGAAAAAGTGAGATGCCAAAACTGTTCAGAAGCAAAATGCTACAAGTCCCGCTCATCTAATTAGAACTAATATTCATTGATATTTTGGGATTTATCGTATATTCTCTTCTTTTTATCCTAATTGATTTTCAGTTGCTTGGGGACAAGCAATAATTTAAGTTTGGTGTTGTGATGAGCGGATAATTTATACGCTTTTTGGCATTATTTTTAGGTAGTTTTTAGTAGGATCTAGCTACTTTTAGGGATGTTTTCATTAGTTTTTATGCTAAATTCACATTTCTGGACTTTACTATAAGTTTGTGTGTTTTTCTGTGATTTCAGGTATTTTCTGGCTGAAATTGAGGGACCTGAGCAAAAGTCTGATAAGGAGGCTGACAAAGGACTGCTGATGCTGTTGGATTCTGACCTCCCTACACTCGAAATGGATTTTCTGAAGCTACAGAACTCCAAATGGTGCGCTCTCAATGGCTTTGGAAGTTTGACATCCAAAGCTTTCGAGCAATATATAATGGTCTATACTTTGTTCGAGCTTAGATGACGCAAACTGGCGTTCAACGCTAGTTTCATGCTGCATTCTGGAGTAAAACGCCAGAAACACGTCACAAACCAGATTTAAACATCAAAAACACGTTACAACTTGGCGTTTAACTCCAAAAGAAGCCTCTGCACGTGTAAAGCTCATGCTCAGCCCAAGCACAAACCAAAGTGGGCCCCGGAAGTGGATTTCTGCACTTAGACTTATTTCTGTAAACCCTAGTAGCTAGTCTAGTATAAATAGGACTTTTTACTATTGTATTTTCATCTTAGGACGTCTAGTCTTTGATCATTTGGTCTTTTGATCACTCATGGGTGCTGGCCATTCAGCCATGCCTGGACCATCACTTATGTATTTTCAACGGTGGAGTTTCTACACACCATAGATTAAGGTGTGGAGCTCTGCTGTACCTCAAGTTTTAATGCAAAGTACTACTATCTTTTATTCAATTCGGCTTATTCTTATTCTAAAATATTCGTTGCACTTCAAAATGACGAATGTGAAGATCTGTGACACTCATCATCATTCTCACCTATGAACACGTGATTGACAACCACTTCTGTTCTACCTTAGACAAAACGAATATCTCTTGGATTCTTTAATCAGAATCTTCGTGGTATAAGCTAGAACCCTTTGGCGGTCACTCTTGAGAATTCGAAAAGTCTAAACCTTGTCTGTGGTATTTCGAGTAGGATTCAAGGATTGAATGACTGTGACGAGCTTCAAACTCGCGATTGTTGGCGTGGTGACAGACGCAAAAGAATCAATGGATTCTATTCCGATATGATCGAGAACCGACAGATGATTAGTCGTGCTGTGACAGAGAATTTGGACCATTTTCACTAAGAGGATGGGATGTAGCCATTGACAATGGTGATGCCCTTACATACAGCTTGCCATGGAAAGGAATGTGAAGGATTGAAGGAAGGCAGTAGGAAAGCAGAGATTTAACAGGGACAAAGCATCTCCATGCGCTTATCTAAAATTCCCACCAATGAATTACATAAGTATTTCTATCTTTATTTTATGCTTTATTTATTATTATTTTTGAAAACCATTATAAACCATTTAAATCCGCCTAACTGAGATTTACAAGATGACCATAGCTTGCATCATACCAACAATCTCCATGGGATCGACCCTTACTCACGTAAGGTATTACTTGGACGACCCAGTGCACTTGCTGGTTAGTTGTGCGGAGTTGTGACAAAGTGTGATTCACGTTTGAGAGCGCTACCAAGTTTTTGGCGCCATTGTTGATGATCACAATTTTGTGCACTAGACTTCTCATCCCTGCTCCATTTAGGCGTGCAAAAATGCCGTTATTGTGCAATCCTGGCGTTTAACACTAGACTGCTGCTTGTTCATGGCGTTAAACGCCAGCTTTTATACCTTTCCTGGCGTTTAACGCCTGGTTGGTGCCCTATTCTGACGTTAAACTCCAGTCTGGTGCCCATTTCTAGCGTTAAACGCCCAGAATGGTGCTAGATTGGGCGTTTAATGCCCATTCTGCTACTCTTACTGGCGTTTAAACGCCAGTAAACTTATCCTCCAGGGTGTATGGTGCACGAAATGCAATCTAACTCTTTGGCAATTCGCACAACTAACCAGCAAGTGAACTGGGTCGTCCAAGTAATACCTTACGTGAGTAAGGGTCGATCCCACGGAGATTATTGGTTTGAAGCAAGCTATGTTTATTTTATTAATCTTAGTCAGGATATTAATTAAAATTATCAGTTGGAATTATTTGATTGGAAAAATAAAAGAGAATAAAAGCGTTACTTGTTGTGCAGTAATGAGAAATATGTTGGAGTTTTGGAGATGCTTTGTCCTCTGAACTTCAACTCTTCCTTGAAATCCTTTTCCACACGCAAAGTCCCTTCCATGGCAAGCTCTATGTAGGGTGTCACCGTTGTCAATGGCTACTTCCCATCCTCTCAGTGAAAACGTTCCTATGCTCTGTCACAGCACGGCTAATCATCTGTCGGTTCTCAATCAGGTTGGAATAGAATCCATTGATTCTTTTGCGTTTGTCACTAACGCCCAGCCTTCAGGAGTTTGAAGCTCGTCACAGTCATTCAATCCCAGAATCCTACTCAGAATACCACAGGCAAGGTTTAGACTTTCCGAATTCTCATGAATGCCGCTATCAATCCGGCTTATACCACGAAGATTCTGAGTAATGAATCTAAGAGATACTCGTTCAATTTGATGTAGAACGGAGGTGGTTGTCAGGCACACGTTCATGGATTGAGGAAGGTGATGAGTGTCACGGATCATCACCTTCTCCATAATTAAGCGCGAATGAACATCTTAGATAAGAACAAGCGTGTTTGAATGGAAAATAAAGGAATTGTATTAATTCATCGAGACGCTGCAGAGCTCCTCACCCCCAACAATGGAGTTTAGAGACTCATGCCGTCAAAAAGTATGTAATTCAGATCTGAAAATGTCATGAGGTACAAAATAATTCTCTAAAAGTTGTTTAAATAGTAAACTAGTAACCTAGGTTTACAGAATATGAGTAAACTAAGATAATTGGTGCAGAAATCCACTTCTGGGGCCCACTTGGTGTGTGCTGGGGCTGAGACTAAAGCTATCCACGAGTAGAGGCTTTTCTTGGAGTTGAACTCCAAGTTATGACGTGTTTTGGGCGTTCAACTCCGGATCATGACGTGTTTCTAGCGTTTAACTCCAGACAGCAGCATGTACTTGGCGTTCAACGCCAAGTTACGTCGTCTATCATCGCGCAAAGTATGGACTATTATATATTGCTGGAAAGCCCTGGATGTCTAGTTTCCAACGCCGTTGAGAGCGCGCCAATTGGACTCTTGTAACTCCAGAAAATCCATTTCGAATGCAGGGAGGTCAGGATCCAACAGCATCAGCAGTCCTTTTTCAACCTAAGTCAGATTTTTGCTCAGCTCCCTCAATTTCAGCCAGAAAATACCTGAAATCACAGAAAAATACACAAACTCATAGTAAAGTCCAGAAATATGATTTTTGCCTAAAACTAATAATATTTAACTAAAAACCGATTAAAACATACTAAAATCTACATGAAATTACCCCCAAAAAGCGTATAAAATACCCGCTCATCACAACACCAAACTTAAACTGTTGCTTGTCCTCAAGCAACTAGATAAATAAAATAGGATAACAAGAAATTAAGAAGCAATAATATTTCAGAGTTTTAAGTGAAGCTCAGATTCTAATTGGATGAGCGGGGCTAGTAGCTTTTTGCTTCTGAACAGTTTTGGCATCTCACTTTATCCTTTGAAATTCAGAATGATTGGCATCCATAGGAACTCAGAATTCAGATAGTATTATTGATTCTCCTAGTTTAGTATGTTGATTCTTGAACACAGTTACTTTATGAGTCTTGGCCGTGGCCCTAGGCACTTTGTTTTCCAGTATTACCACCGGATACATAAATGCCACAGACACATGACTGGGTGAACCTTTTCAGATTGTGACTCAGCTTTGCTAGAGTCCCCAGTTAGAGGTGTCCAGAGCTCTTAAGCACACTCTTTTGCTTTGGATCACGACTTTAACCACTCAGTCTCAAGCTTTTTACTTGGACCTACATGCCACAAGCACATGGTTAGGGACAGCTTGATTTAGCCGCTTAGGCCTGGAACTACTTCCTTGGGCCCTCCTATCCACTGATGCTCAAAGCCTTGGATCCTTTTTACCCTTGCCTTTTGGTTTTAAGGGCTATTGGCTTTTTCTGCTTGCTTTTTTTTCTTTTTCTTTCTTTCTCTTTTTTTTTCGCAAGCTTGCTTTTTACTGCTTTTTCTTGCTTCAAGAATCAATTTCATGATTTTTCAGATCATCAATAACATTTCTCTTGTTCATCATTCTTTCAGGAGCCAACAATTTTAACATTCATAAAATTCAATATCAAAAATATGCACTGTTCAGGCATTCATTCAGAAGACAAAAAGTATTGCCACCACATATAAATAATTAGAATTTTCCTTATTAAGAACTCAAAAAAAATATTGCCTCTTTATTCTAAAAATCTACTACTTTATTCATGTTTGATGATGATGAGAAAAATAAATTATAACTTAATTGGAATTAAAATCAAAGTAGAGATACTAATTACTACTACTAATATATAACTTCTAAGGTAAATTTCTAATAAGAACAGTTATCACAGAGTTAAGGCAAAGATTAGAACTCAACGACCTTTATTTTGGGAAGTGGATGTTCCTCTAGTCTGTGGGGTGCTTGGTCCTTCAAGATATAATTTCTGAAGCTTCAGTTCCTTCAAGTTACATCCTTGCTCTTCCTGTTTCCTTAGGTGCCATGATCATGGCAAATCTTCTGACGCTTCAGTTCCTTCAAGTTACATCCTTGCTCTTCCTGTTTCCTTAGGTGCCATGATCTTGATGAGTTTTAGCTCAATGATCATGGCAAATCACACCAAACTTAGAGGTTTGCTTGTCCTCAAGCAAAAGAAAGGATAAGAGAGGAATAGAGGGAGAGGCAATTTCGAAATTCAAAAGATATGATGAGTTGAAAAAGATTTTAAAAAAAAGATATAAGATAAAAGATATGATTTATAAAAGATAAATATGATAAGAAAAAGATATAATTTAAAAAGATATGAATGATATTTAAAAATAAATCTGAATTTTTAATTTGAAAAAGATTTTAGAAGATAATTAAGTGTTGAAGAACTTAAAAAAAAGAGTTGGATTGGATTGGAAAACAATTTGTTTTTATGGATTAAGATGCATGTAATATTTTTGAAAAAGGGATTTTAGAAATTAGGGTTCTTAGAAATTAGAATTAAGATTTTTGAAATTGAAGGATGATATTTGGAAATATGTTTATGCAAGAAATCATGAATTGAAACATAAAAATTAGAAAATTTGTGAAGAAAAACGAATTTTACCTCCTCCCCACCATCCTGGCGTTAAACGCCCAAACGATGCATGTTTTGGGCGTTTAACGCCCACATGCTGCTTCTCCTGGGCGTTCAACGCCCAGCTGATGCTTCTTTCTGGCGTTGAACGCCAGGAAGTCCTTTGTCACTGGGCGTTTTTCTGAACGCCCAGGATGCTGACAATCTGGCGTTAAACGCCCAGAAGGTGCTTCTTTCTGGCGTTCAACGCCCAGAAGATGCTCCTTTCTGGCGTTTAACGCCCAGATGGCTACCCTTACTGGCGTTGAACGCCCAGTGGGTGCTTCTTTTGGGCGTTCAACGCCCAAAATGTTTCTTACTGGCTTTTTTTCGCCAGTGAACTTCCAAATTCCCTTATAACTCTGTGAATCCAATCAATTGCTATTTTACCTTGAAGATACTTTGACATATACCTGTAAAAATCAATTAATTAATCAAAACGAATAAAATTAAATTTTGTGATTGGCTGGGTTGCCTCCCAGCAAGCGCTTCTTTATTGTCTTTAGCTGGACTACCACTGAGCTCTAATCAAGTCTCATTTTCGAGCATTCTTGCTCGAAGTTACTTTCAAGATAATGTTTAATTCTCTGTCCATTAACAATGAACTTTTTGTTGGATTCCTTATCCTGAAGCTCTACGTATCCATATGGTGATACGCTTGTAATCATATATGGACCTCTCCACCGGGATTTTAATTTCCCGGGGAATAATTTGAGCCTGGAATTGAATAGCAGAACTTTCTGCCCCGGCTCAAAGACTCTGGATGACAATTTCTTATCATGCCATCTTTTTGCTTTCTCTTTGTAAATTTTTGCATTCTCGAAAGCATTGAGTCTAAATTCCTCTAGCTCATTTAACTGAAGCAATCATTTTTCTCCAGCTAATTTGGCGTCAAGGTTTAGGAATCTGGTTGCCCAGTAGGCCTTATGTTCCAGTTCCACTGGCAAGTGACATGCCTTTCCATACACAAGCTGGTATGGAGAGGTCCCTATAGGGGTCTTGAATGCTGTTCTGTATGCCCACAGAGCATCATCCAAGCTCCTTGCCCAATCCCTTCTACGGTTAATTACAGTCCGTTCCAGGATTCTTTTGAGTTCTCTATTTGAGACTTCAGCTTGCCCGTTAGTCTGTGGGTGATATGGAGTAGCTACCCTGTGGCTAACTCCATAACGAACCAAAGCAGAGTAAAGCTGTTTATTGCAGAAATGACTGCCCCCATCACTGATTAATACTCTAGGGGTACCAAATCTACTGAAGATGTATTTCTGGAGGAATTTTAACACTGTTTTAGTGTCATTGGTGGGTGTTGCAATAGCTTCCACCCATTTGGATACATAATCCACTGCCACCAGAATATAAGTGTTTGAGTATGATGGTGGGAAGGGTCCCATAAAGTCAATACCCCATACATCAAACAACTCAATCTCCAAGATCCCTTGCTGAGGCATGGCATAACTGTGAGGCAGATTGCCAGATCTTTGGCAACTGTCACAATTAAGTACAAATGCTCGAGAATCTTTATAGAGAGTAGGCCAGTAGAAGCCACATTGGAGGACTCTTGTGGCTGTTCGCTCACCTCCAAAATGTCCTCCATACTGTGATCCATGGCAGTGCCATAGAATCTTCTGTGCTTCTTCCCTAGGCACACATCTACGGATTACTCCGTCTGCACATCTCTTGAAGAGATATGGTTCATCCCAAAGATAGTACTTTGCATCTGTGATCAATTTCTTTGATTGCAGCCTACTGTACTCTTTGGGTATGAATCTTACTGCCTTGTAGTTTGCGATATCTGCAAACTATGGCACTTCCTGGATGGCAAAGAGTTGTTCATCCGGAAAGGTTTCAGAGATTTTAGTGAGAGGGAGGGACGCCCCTTCTACTAGTTCTATTCGGGACAGGTGATCTGCTACTTGATTTTCTGTCCCTTTTCTGTCTCTTATTTCTATATCAAACTCTTGCAGAAGCAACACCCATCTTATAAGTCTGGGTTTTGAATCCTGCTTTGTGAGTAGATATTTAAGAGCAGCATGATCAGTATACACAATCACTTTTGATCCTACTAAATAGGATCTAAATTTGTCAATGGCGTAAACCACTGCAAGTAGCTCTTTTTCTGTGGTTGTGTAATTCTTCTGTGCATCATTTAAAACACGGCTGGCATAGTAAATGACGTGCAGAAGTTTGTCATGCCTTTGTCCCAACACTGCACCAATGGCATGGTCACTGGCATCACACATCAATTCAAATGGTAATGTCTAGTCTGGTGCAGAGATGATTGGTGTTGTAACCAATTTAGCTTTCAGAGTCTCAAATGCTTGCAGACACTCTTTATCAAAGATAAATGGCGTGTCAGCAGCTAGCAGGTTGCTCAGAGGTTTGGCGATTTTTGAAAAATCCTTTATAAACCTCCTGTAGAATCCTGCATGCCCCAGAAAGCTTCTGATTGCCTTAACATTGGCAGGTGGTGGTAATTTTTCAATTACCTCTACCTTAGCTTGATCCACCTCTATCCCCTTGTTTGAGATTTTGTGCCCAAGGACAATTCCTTCAGTCACCATAAAGTGACACTTCTCCCAGTTTAAAACCAGGTTAGTATCTTGGCATCTCTTTAGAACAAGTGCTAAATGGTTAAGGCAGGAGCTGAATGAGTCTCCAAACACTGAAAAGTCATCCATGAAGACTTCCAAAAATTTTTCCACCATATCAGAGAAAATTGAGAGCATGCACCTCTGAAAGGTTGCAGGTGCATTGCACAGGCCAAATGGCATCCTTCTGTATGCAAATACTCCAGATGGACATGTGAATGCCGTTTTCTCTTGATCTTTTGGATCTACTGCAATTTGATTATAACCTGAATATCCATCTAGGAAGCAGTAGTATTCATGACCTGCCAGTCTTTCCAACATCTGGTCTATGAATGGTAAAGGAAAATGATCCTTTCTGGTAGCTGTATTGAGTCTTCTGTAATCAATACACATACGCCACCCAGTAACTGTTCTTGTAGGAACCAGTTCATTTTTTTCATTATGAACCACTGTCATGCCACCTTTCTTAGGGACAACTTGGACAGGGCTCACCCAGGGGCTATCAGAAATAGGATAAATAATCCCAGCCTCTAGTAGCTTAGTGACCTCTTTCTGTACTACTTCCTTCATGGCTGGGTTCAGCCGCCTTTGTGGTTGGACCACAGGCTTGGCGTCACCCTCCAATAGGATCTTGTGCATGCATCTGGCTGGGCTAATGCCCTTAAGATCACTGATGGACCACCCAAGAGCTGTCTTGTGTGTCCTTAGCACTTGAATTAGTGCTTTCTCTTCCTATGGCTCTAAGGTAGAGCTTATAATTACAGGAAAGGTATCACCTTCTCCCAAAAATGCATATTTTAGGGATGGTGGTAATGGTTTGAGCTCGGATTTTGGGGGTTTCTCCTCTTCTTGAGGGTCTTTCAGAGGTTCTACTATTCTCTCTGATTCCTCCAAGTCAGGCTGAACATCTTTAAAGATGTCCTCTAGCTCTGATTCGAGACTCTCAGCCATATTGACCTCTCTTACCAGAGAGTCAATAATATCAACACTCATGCAGTCATTTGGGGTGTCTGGATGTTGCATGGCTTTGACAACATTCAACTTGAACTCCTCCTCATTGACTCTCAAGGTTACTTCCCCTTTTTGGACGTCAATGAGGGTTCGGCCAGTAGCTAGGAAAGGTCTTCCTAGAATGAGAGTTGCACTCTTGTGCTCTGATGAGCGGATATTTTATACGCTTTTTGGGGGTAATTTCATGTAGATTTTAGTATGTTTTAATTAGTTTTTAATAAAATTTTATTAGTTTTTAAGCAAAAATCATATTTCTGGACTTTACTATGAGTGTGTGTATTTTTATGAAATTTCAGGTATTTTCTGGCTGGAATTGAGGAAGCTGAGCAGAAATCTGACTTAGGCTGAAAAAGGACTGCTGATGCTGTTGGATCCTGACCTCCCTGCACTCAAAATGGATTTTCTGGAGCTACAGGAGTCCAATTGGCGCGCCCTCAACGTCGTTGGAAAGTAGACATCCAGGGCTTTCCAGCAATATATAATAGTTCATACTTTGCACGAAGATAGATGACGTAACTTGGCGTTGAACGCCAAGTACATGCTGCTGTCTGGAGTTAAACGCCAGAAAAACGTCATGATCCGGAGTTGAACGCCCAAAACACGTCATAACTTGGAGTTCAACTCCAAGAAAAGCCTCTACTCGTGGATAGCTTTAGTCTCAGTCCCAGCACACACCAAGTGGGCCCCAGAAGTGGATTTCTGCACCAATTATCTTAGTTTACTCACATTCTGTAAACCTAGGTTACTAGTTTACTATTTAAACAACTTTTAGAGAATTATTCTGTACCTCATGACATTTTCAGATCTGAATTACATACTTTTTGACGGCATGAGTCTCTAAACTCCATTGTTAGGGGTGAGGAGCTCTGCAGCGTCTCGATGAATTAATACAATTCCGTTATTTTCCATTCAAACACGATTGTTCTTATCTAAGATGTTCATTCGCGCTTAATTATGGAGAAGGTGATGATCCGTGACACTCATCACCTTTCCCAACCATGAATGTGTGCCTGACAATCACCTCCGTTCTACATCAGACTGAATGAGTATCTCTTAGATTCATTACGCAGAATCTTCGTGGTATAAGCCGGATTGATGGCGGCATTCATGAGAATCCGGAAGGTCTAAACCTTGTCTGTGGCATTCCAAGTAGGATTCTGGGATTGAATGACTGTGACGAGCTTCAAACTCCTGAAGGCTGGGCGTTAGTGACAGACGCAAAAGAATCAATGGATTCTATTCCAACCCGATTGAGAACCGACAGATGATTAGCCGTGCTGTGACAGAGCATAGGAACGTTTTCACTGAGAGGATAGGAGGTAGCCATTGACAACGGTGACACCCTACATAGAGCTTGCCATGGAAGGGACTTTTCATGTGTTGAAGGATTTTAAGGAAGAGTTGAAGTTCGAAGGACAAAGCATCTCCAAAACTCCAACATATTTCTCATTACTGCACAACAAGTAACGCTGTTATTCTCTTTTATTTTTCTAATCAAATCTAGTAATTTCACTTATAATCCTATTGGCCTCCTGACTAAGATTAATAAAATAAATATAGCTCGCTTCAAACCAATAATCTCCGTGGGATCGACCCTTACTCACGTAAGGTATTACTTGGACGACCCAGTGCACTTGCTGGTTAGTTGTGCGGATTACAAATTCGTGCACCAAGTTTTTGGCGCCGTTGCCGGGGATTATTCGAGTTTGAACAACTAAAAGTTTATTTTATTTCTTAGATTAGGAATAATTTATTTTTATTTTTATTTTTATTGTTATAGAGTCATTAAATCTTGATAGGATAGTTACTTTTCAAAAATTTCTTTTCAAAATTTATTAATTGTCTTAATCACCTGCTAATTTTCGTGAGTCTAGTGTTTTGTTCTAAGTTTGGTGTCAATTACATGTCTTATATTTTTCTTTAAAATTTTCGACTTGTGTTCTTTGTTCTTCATTGATCTTCAAGTTGTTCTTGTTTATTTTTCTTGTTTGATCTCAAGTTTTTCTTGTTTTGTGTCTTTTCTTGTTTTTCTTGTGCTTTTTCAAAACATTAACTTTTAAAAATTATACTTTTATCCATAAAAATAACACATCTTTAAAATACATTACATTTTTTAGCTCAGTTGGTTATAGCGGGGGTTTATGTTCTTAACAATTGGGCACTTTCTTTTTAAAATCCTTTTTCAAAAATAATTTTTCTTGATTTAATCTTGTGCCAAACTTTAAGTTTGGTGTTTTCTTGTTAATCTTTCTTTAATTTTCGAAAACTTGTCTTGGTTTTCTAAAAATTTTAAGTTTGGTGTTCTTTCTTGTGTTCTTGAGTTTTTCTTGTGTCTTGATCTTAAAATTTTTAAGTTTGGTGTTCCTTGGTGTTTTCCCTCCAAAAATTTTCGAAAAATAAGGAGCATTAGATCTAAAAATTTTAAGTCTTGTGTCTTTTGTGTGTTTTTCTCTTTCATCATAAAATTCAAAATTCAAAAAAATTTTATTTTCTAACTAATTTTGAACTACATTTTTCGAAAATTTTATATAAAAATTCAATTTTCAATTTCAAAATATTTCCACTTTCTTTTATTTATTTCGATTTTATTTTATTTTATAAAAATTAATTTTTATAAAATAAATAATATCAACATATATACCATCTCTTTTATTCCAACATGGAACTAAGTGGGAATGAACAGTCCAAGAGGACTCTGGGGTCATATGCTAACCCCACTACTGCTTCATATGGGAGTAGTATCTGTATACCCTCCATTGGAGTTAGTAGCTTTGAGTTGAATCCTCAGCTCATTATCATGGTGCAGCAAAACTGTCAGTATTCTGGTCTTCCACATGAAGAACTTACAGAGTTTCTGGCACAATTTTTGCAAATTGCTGACAGTACATGATAAGGAAGTGGATCAGGATGTCTACAGATTATTACTGTTTCCATTTGCTGTAAGAGATCAAGCTAAGAGGTGGTTAAATAACCAGCCTAAGAACAGCATAAAAACATGGAAGCAGCTGTCAGAAAAATTCCTGAATCACTATTTCCCTCCAAAATGGATGACACAGCTAAGGCTAAGCATCCAAGGCTTCAAACAAGGGGATAATGAATCTCTTTATGATGCCTGGGAAAGATACAGAGAGATGCTAAGAAAATGCCCCTCTGAAATGTTTTCAGAATGGGTGCAATTAGACATCTTCTACTATGGGCTTACAGAAAAAGCTCAGATTTCTCTAGACCACTCAGCTGGTGGATCTATACATATGAGAAAAACAATTGAAGAGGCTCAAGAGCTTATTGATACAGTTGCCAGAAATCAACATCTGTACCTAAGCAGTGAATCTTCCATGAAAGGAGAAGCTAAAACAGTAACTGCTGAACTCAGTCCGGTGGATCAGGCTAATGAATTCAATCAGCAATTAGACTTTCTAACTCAGCAGCTAGCCGAATTCAAGGAATTATTACAGGAAACAAGAATGGCTAACAGGAACATGGAAGTACAATTAAAGCAGACAGAAAAGCAACTGTCAAAACAAATAACAGAAGAATGCCAAGCAGTTCAATTAAGAAGTGGGAAAACATTAAATACCTCACTTCAAAGCAGCAGGAAACCAAGAAATGAACAGGTGGATACTCAAAATCCCTCTGAGGACAGTCAGAGCCCAGAGAGGAATAAAGCTGGCGCTGAACGCCCAGACCATGCTCATTCCTGGCGTTCAACGCCAGAAACAAGCATGAATCCGGCGTTGAACGCCCAAAGGGAGCATGGTTCTGGCGTTCAAACGCCAGTAACAACAAGGAAGTGGCATCTAACGCCACTCCAGCTCCCACCACTGGCATTCAAATGCCAGTGGGGAATCAGTCACATACAAGTGCTGATAACAACCCTTCTAAAAAGGCTTCCCAACCCACTTCTGTAGGTAATAAACCTGCAGCAACTAAGGTTGAGGAGTACAAAGCCAAAATGCCTTATCCTCAAAAACTCCGCCAAGCGGAACAGGATAAGCAATTTGCCCGCTTTGCAGACTATCTCAGGACTCTTGAAATAAAGATTCCGTTTGCAGAAGCACTTGAGCAAATACCCTCTTATGCTAAGTTCATGAAAGAGATCTTAAGTCATAAGAAGGATTGGAGGGAAACTGAAAAAGTTTACCTCACTGAAGAATGCAGTGCAGTCATTCTGAAAAGCTTACCTGAGAAGCTTAAAGATCCTGGGAGCTTTATGATACCATGCACATTAGAGGGCACTTGCACCAAGCAAGCTTTATGTGATCTTGGGGCAAGTATCAACCTAATACCTGCATCTACTATCAGAAAGCTTGGTTTAACTGAAGAAATCAAACCAACCAGGATATGTCTTCAACTTGCTGATGGCTCCATTAAATACCCATCAGGTGTGATTGAGGACATGATTGTCAAGGTTAGGCCATTTGCCTTTCCTACTGACTTTGTGGTGCTGGAAATGGAGGAGCACAAGAGTGCAACTCTCATTCTAGGAAGACCTTTCCTAGCAACTGGCCGAACCCTCATTAACGTCCAAAAAGGGGAAGTAACCTTGAGAGTCAATGAGGAGGAGTTCAAGTTGAATGTTGTCAAAGCCATGCAACATCCAGACACCCCAAATGACTGCATGAGTGTTGATATTATTGACTCTCTGGTAAGAGAGGTCAATATGGCTGAGAGTCTCGAATTAGAGCTGGAAGACATCTTTAAAGATGTTCAACCTGATCTGGAGGAGTCAGAGGAAATAGTAGAACCTCTGAAAATCCCTCAGGAAGAGGAGAAACCTCCTAAACCCGAGCTCAAACCATTACCACCTTCCCTAAAATATGCATTCTTGGGAGAAGGTGATACCTTTCCTGTAATCATAAGCTCTACCTTAGAGCCACAGGAAGAGGAAGCACTAATTCAAGTGCTAAGGACACACAAGACAGCTCTTGGGTGGTCCATCAGTGATCTTAAGGGCATTAGCCCAGCTAGATGCATGCACAAGATCTTGCTGGAAGGTGACGCCAAGCCAGTGGTTCAACCACAAAGGCGGCTGAACCCAGCTATGAAGGAAGTAGTGCAGAAAGAGGTCACTAAATTACTAGAGGCTGGGATTATTTATCCTATTTCTGACAGCCCCTGGGTGAGCCCTGTCCAAGTCGTCCCTAAGAAAGGTGGCATGACAGTGGTTCATAATGAAAAAAATGAACTGGTTCCTACAAGAACAGTTACTGGGTGGCGTATGTGTATTGATTACAGAAGGCTCAATACAGCTACCAGAAAGGATCATTTTCCTTTACCATTCATAGACCAAATGCTAGAAAGACTAGCAGGTCATGAATACTACTGCTTTCTGGATGGATATTCAGGTTATAATCAAATTGCAATAGATCCCCAAGATCAGGAGAAAACGGCATTCACATGCCCATCTGGAGTATTTGCATACAGAAGGATGCCATTTGGCCTATGCAATGCACCTGCAACCTTTCAGAGGTGCATGCTCTCAATTTTCTCTGATATGGTGGAAAAATTTCTGGAAGTCTTCATGGATGACTTTTCAGTGTTTGGAGACTCATTCAGCTCCTGCCTTAACCATTTAGCACTTGTTCTAAAGAGATGCCAAGAGACCAACCTGGTTTTAAACTGGGAAAAGTGACACTTTATGGTGACTGAAGGAATTGTCCTTGGGCACAAAATCTCGAACAAGGGAATAGAGGTGGATCAAGCTAAAGTTGAAGTAATTGAAAAATTACCACCACCCACCAATGTTAAGGCAATCAGAAGCTTTCTGGGGCATGCAGGATTCTATAGGAGGTTTATAAAGGATTTTTCAAAAATCGCCAAACCTCTAAGCAACCTGCTAGCTGCTGACACGCCATTTATCTTTGATAAAGAGTGTCTGCAGGCATTTGAGACCCTGAAAGCTAAATTGGTCTCAGTACCAATCATCTCTGCACCAGACTGGACATTACCATTTGAATTAATGTGTGATGCCAGTGACCATGCCATTGGTGCAGTGTTGGGACAAAGGCATGACAAGCTTCTGCACGTCATTTACTATGCCAGCCGTGTTTTAAATGACGCACAGAAGAATTACACAACCACAGAAAAAGAACTACTTGCAGTGGTTTACGCCATTGACAAATTCAGATCCTATTTAGTAGGATCAAAAGTGATTGTGTATACAGATCATGCTGCTCTTAAATATCTACTCACAAAGCAGGATTCAAAACCCAGACTTATAAGATGGGTGCTGCTTCTGCAAGAGTTTGATATAGAAATAAGAGACAGAAGAGGAACAGAGAATCAAGTAGCAGATCACCTGTCCCGAATAGAACCAGTGGAAGGGGCGTCCCTCCCTCTCACTGAGATCTCTGAAACCTTTCCGGATGAGCAACTCTTTGCCATCCAGGAAGTGCCATGGTTTGCCGACATTGCAAACTACAAGGCAGTGAGATTTATACCCAAAGAGTACAGTAGACAGCAAATAAAGAAGCTGATCACGGATGCAAAGTATTATCTTTGGGATGAGCCATATCTCTTTAAGAGATGTGCAGACGGAGTAATCCGTAGATGTGTGCCTAAGGAAGAAGCACAGAAGATCCTATGGCACTGCCATGGATCACAGTATGGAGGACATTTTGGAAGTGAGCGAACAGCCACAAGAGTCCTCCAAAGTGGCTTCTACTGGCCTACTCTCTATAAAGACTCCCGAGTGTATGTACTTAATTGTGATAGTTGCCAAAGATCTGGCAATCTACCTCACAGTTACGCCATGCCTCAGCAAGGGATCTTGGAGATTGAGTTGTTTGATGTATGGGGCATTGACTTCATGGGACCCTTCCCACCATCATGCTCAAACACCTATATTCTGGTGGCAGTGGATTATGTATCCAAATGGGTGGAGGCTATTGCAACACCCACAAATGACACTAAAACAGTGTTAAAATTCCTCCAGAAACACATCTTCAGCAGATTTGGTATCCCTAGAGTGTTAATTAGTGATGGGGGCACTCACTTCTGCAATAAACAGCTTTATGCTGCTCTGGTTCGTTATGGAGTTAGCCACAGGGTAGCTACTCCATATCATCCACAAACTAATGGGCAAGCTGAAGTCTCAAATAGAGAACTCAAAAGAATCCTGGAACGGACTGTAATTAACCGTAGAAGGGATTGGGCAAGAAGCTTGGATGATGCTCTGTGGGCATATAGAACAGCATTCAAGACCCCTATAGGGACCTCTCCATACCAGCTCGTGTATGGAAAGGCATGTCACTTGCCAGTGGAACTGGAACACAAGGCCTATTGGGCAACCAGATTCCTAAACCTTGATGCCAAGTTAGCCGGTGAAAAACGATTGCTCCAGTTAAATGAGCTAGAGGAATTTAGACTCAATGCTTTCGAAAATGCAAAGATTTACAAAGAGAAAGCGAAGAGATGGCATGATAAGAACTTGTCATCCAGAGTCTTTGAGCCGGGGCAGAAAGTTCAGCTATTTAATTCTAGGCTCAAATTATTCCCCGGGAAATTAAAATCCCGGTGGAGAGGTCCATATGTCATTACAAACGTATCACCATATGGATACATAGAGCTTCAGGATAATGACTCTAACAAAAAGTTCATTGTTAATGGACAAAGAGTCAAACATTATCTTGAAGGCAATTTTGAGCAAGAATGCTCAAAGTTGAGACTTGATTAAAAAAATTCAGTAATAGTCCAGCTAATGACATTAAAGAAGCGCTTGCTGGGAGGCAACCCAGCCAATCACAAAATTTAATTTTATTCGTATTGATTAATTAATTGATTTTTTTTCAGGTATATGTCAAGGTATCTTCAAGGTAAAATAGCAATTGGTTGGATTCACAGAGTTATAAGGGAAATTGGAAGCTCACTGGCGTGAAAAAGCCAGTAAGAAACATTTTGGGCGTTGAACGCCCAAAAGAAGCACCCACTGGGCGTTCAACGCCAGTAAGGGTAGCTTTCTGGGCGTTAAACGCCAGAAAGGAGCATCTTCTGGGCGTTAAACGCCAGAAAGAAGCACCTTCTGGGCGTTTAACGCCAGATTGACAGCATCCTGGGCGTTTAGAAAAACGCCCAGTAACAAAGGACTTCCTGGCGTTCAACGCCAGAAAGATGCATCAGCTGGGCGTTGAACGCCCAGGAGAAGCAACATTTGGGCGTTAAACGCCCAAACCATGCAGCAGTTGGGCGTTTAACGCCAGGATGGTGGGGAGGAGGTAAAATTCGTTTTTCCTTACAAATTTTCTAATTTTTTATGTTTCAATTCATGATTTCTTGCATAAACATATTTCAAATTATCATCCCTCAAATCAAATTAGTGTTCTAAAAATCCTAATTTCTAAAATCCCTTTTTCAAAAATATCAAATGTATCTTAATCCATAAAAGACAAATTATTTTTCAATCCAATCAAACTCTTTTAAAATTTGTTTTCAAAACTCAATTATCTCTTTAAAAATCTTTTTCAAAATTAAAAATTCAAATCTATCTTTTTAAATATTATTCATATCTTTCTCTTTTTAAACCATATCTTTTTCTTATCATATCTATCTTTTATAAATCATATCTTCTATCTTATCCTCTTCTTATTTTCGAAATTTCCCACCCCCTCCCCATATATTGTGTTCGGCGTCCCAATCATCATCACATTGCAACACTTGCTCTCCTCCTATCCCTCTTCTTTCTTCTCTTTTGCTTGAGGACAAGCAACACTCTAAGTTTGGTGTGGTTATCCGTGATCACAAAAACATACTCATCAAGATCATGGCTCCTAAAGGAAAACAGCCCACTTCAAGAGGCAAGAAAGAGAGTGCTCCAAAGCCACTTTGGAATCAAGGGAAGTTCTTAACTAAAGAACATTCAGACCATTACTACAAAATAATGAGTCACAGGTCAGTGATCCCAGAAGTCAAATTTGATCTGAAAGAAGATGAATATCAAGAGATTCAAGAGCAAATTCGAATCAGGAATTGGGAAATTCTGACCAATCCTGAAACGAAAGTGGGAAGAAACATGGTTCAGGAGTTCTATGCTAATCTATGGCAGACAGACAGGCAGAGAATAATTGGAGCTGCTCTCTATGACCATCGGACCTTAGTCAGAGGAAAGATTGTTCATACTCATCCAGACAAGATCAGGGAGATATTCAAGATTCCTCAACTGAAAGATGACCCAGACTCCTTTAACAGGAGAATGATGAGGGTAAACAAAGGTCTAGACAAGATTCTAGAGGATATATGCATCCCTGAAGCCAGGTGGACTACCAGCACCACTGGCACCCCAATTCAACTCAAAAGAGAAGATCTAAACCCAGTAGCCAGAGGCTGGCTGGATTTCATTGGGCGTTCCATATTGCCTACCAGCAACCGTTCTGAAGTAACCATCAAAAGAGCTGTCATGATTCACTGCATCATGTTGGGAAAAGAGGTAGAAGTCCATCAACTGATCTCATGTGAACTATATAAAATAGCAAACAGGAATTCCAAGGACGCCAAATTGGCCTATCCAAGCTTAATTTCTATGCTCTGCAAAGATGCCGGAGTGAAGATGGGACTAACAGAGTATATTCCAGTTGAGAGGCCAATCACTGGAATATCAATGGTCAGACAACAGCAACAAGATGATTCTGCCAAGAGGAGAGCACAGGAAGCCCTCCCAGAACTGCCTCAATTCGAATACTGGGAACATCTTGAGGCTTCTATTTCCAGATTGCAAGAAGCTATGAACCAAATAAAGGAAGAACAGAACAATCAAAGTGGCATGCTTTGCAAATTGCTTAAGGAACAGGAAGAGCAAGGGCGTGATCTAAGGGAGCTAAAGCGCCAAAAATTAATCCTTGAAAAGCACCCCACAGATTAGAGGAACAACTATTCCTCAAAACAACAGGTTGCTGAGTTCCAATTTTTCTGCTTTAACTTAGTGATAGTAGTATTATAGAAATTTACCTTAGGAGATATTTAGTAGTAGTAATTAGTATGTCTATTTTGATTTTATTTCCAATTAAGCTATAATTTATTTTTCTCATCATCATCAGGCATGAATAAAGTAGTAGAATTTTTTTTAGAATAAAGAAGTAATCTATATTTTTCGAGTTCTTAATAATAAAAATTATAATTAATTATGTGTGGTGGCAATACTTTTTGTTCTCTGAATGAATGCTTGAACAGTGCATAACTTGTACTTTGAATTTGATGAATATTGGCTCCTGAAGGAAGGAGGAACACGAAAAATATTATTGATGATCTGAAAAATCATGAAATTGATTCTTGAAGCAAGAAAAAGCAGTCTCAAAAAAAAAAAAGGGAAGGAGCAATAGAAAAAGCCACGAGCCCTTAAAACCAAAAGGCAAGGGTAAAAAGGATCCAAGGCTTTGAGCATCAATGGATAGGAGGGCCCAAGGAAATAAAATCCAGGCCTAAGCGGCTAAACCAAGCTGTCCCTAACCATGTGCTTGTGGCATGCAGGTCCAACTTACAAACTTGAGACTGAGTGGTTAAAGTCATGATCCAAGGCAAACAGAGTGTGCTTAAGAGCTCTGGACACCTCTGACTGGGGACTTTAGCAAAGCTAAGTCACAATCTGAACAAGGTTCACCTAGTCATGTGTCTGTGGCACTTATGTATCTGGTGGTAATACTGGAAAACAAAGTGCTTAGGGCCACGGCCAAGACTCATAAAATAACTGTGTTCAAGAATCAACATACTACACTAGGAGAGTCAATAATACTATCTGAATTCTGAGTTCCTATGGATGCCAATCATTCTGAAATTCAAGGGATAAAGGGAGATGCCAAAACTGTTCAGAACAAAAAAGGCTACAAGCCCCGCTCATCTAATAAGAATCTGAGCTTCATTTAAAACTCTAAAATATTATTACTTCTTAATTTCTGTTAAAACCTATTTTATTTATCTAGTTGCTTGAGGACAAGCAACAGTTTAAGTTTGGTGTTGTGATGAGCGGATATTTTATACGCTTTTTGGGGGTAATTTCATGTAGATTTTAGTATGTTTTAATTAGTTTTTAATAGAATTTTATTAGTTTTTAAGCAAAAATCATATTTCTGGACTTTACTATGAGTGTGTGTATTTTTATGAAATTTCAGGTATTTTCTGGCTGGAATTGAGGAAGCTGAGCAGAAATCTGACTTAGGCTGAAAAAGGACTGCTGATGCTGTTGGATCCTGACCTCCCTGCACTCGAAATAGATTTTCTGGAGCTACAGAAGTCCAATTGGCGTGCCCTCAACGGCGTTGGAAAGTAGACATCCAGGGCTTTCCAGCAATATATAATAGTCCATACTTTGCACGAAGATAGACGACGTAACTTGGCGTTGAACGCCAAGTACATGCTGCTGTCTGGAGTTAAACGCCAGAAAAACGTCATGATCCGGAGTTGAACGCCCAAAACACGTCATAACTTGGAGTTCAACTCCAAGAAAAGCCTCTACTCGTGGATAGCTTTAGTCTCAGCCCCAGCACACACCAAGTGGGCCCCAGAAGTGGATTTCTGCACCAATTATCTTAGTTTACTCACATTCTGTAAACCTAGGTTACTAGTTTACTATTTAAACAACTTTTAGAGAATTATTCTGTACCTCATGACATTTTCAGATCTGAATTACATACTTTTTGACAGCATGAGTCTCTAAACTCCATTGTTGGGGGTGAGGAGCTCTGCAGCGTCTCGATGAATTAATACAATTCCGTTATTTTCCATTCAAACACGATTGTTCTTATCTAAGATGTTCATTCGCGCTTAATTATGGAGAAGGTGATGATCCGTGACACTCATCACCTTCCCCAACCATGAACGTGTGCCTGACAATCACCTCCGTTCTACATCAGACTGAATGAGTATCTCTTAGATTCATTACGCAGAATCTTCGTGGTATAAGCCGGATTGATGGCGGCATTCATGAGAATCCGGAAGGTCTAAACCTTGTCTGTGGCATTCCGAGTAGGATTCTGGGATTGAATGACTGTGACGAGCTTCAAACTCCTGAAGGCTGGGCGTTAGTGACAGACGCAAAAGAATCAATGGATTCTATTCCAACCCGATTGAGAACCGACAGATGATTAGCCGTGCTGTGACAGAGCATAGGAACGTTTTCACTGAGAGGATGGGAGGTAGCCATTGACAACGGTGACACCCTACATAGAGCTTGCCATGGAAGGGACTTTTCGTGTGTTGAAGGATTTTAAGGAAGAGTTGAAGTTCGAAGGACAAAGCATCTCCAAAACTCCAACATATTTCTCATTACTGCACAACAAGTAACGCTGTTATTCTCTTTTATTTTTCTAATCAAATCTAGTAATTTCACTTATAATCCTATTGGCCTCCTGACTAAGATTAATAAAATAAATATAGCTCGCTTCAAACCAATAATCTCCGTGGGATCGACCCTTACTCACGTAAGGTATTACTTGGACGACCCAGTGCACTTGCTGGTTAGTTGTGCGGATTACAAATTCGTGCACCATGCTCCTCTATTTCCAGCACCACAAAGTCAGTAGGAAAGGCAAATGGCCCAACCTTGACAATCATGTCCTCAATCACGCCTGATGGGTATTTAATGGAGCCATCAGCAAGTTGAAGACATATCCTGGTTGGTTTGATTTCTTCAGTTAAACCAAGCTTTCTGATAGTAGATGCAGGTATTAGGTTGATACTTGCCCCAAGATCACATAAAGCTTGCTTGGTGCAAGTGCCCTCTAATGTGCATGGTATCATAAAGCTCCCAAGATCTTTAAGCTTCTCAGGTAAGCTTTTCAGAATGACTGCACTGCATTCTTCAGTGAGGTAAACTTTTTCAGTTTCCCTCCAATCCTTCTTATGACTTAAGATCTCTTTCATGAACTTAGCATAAGATGGTATTTGCTCAAGTGCTTCTGCAAACGGAATCTTTATTTCAAGAGTCCTGAGATAGTCTGCAAAGTGGGCAAATTGCTTATCCTGTTCCGCTTGGCGGAGTTTTTGAGGATAAGGCATTTTGGCTTTGTATTCCTCAACCTTAGTTGCTGCAGGTTTATTACCTACAGAAGTGGGTTGGGAAGCCTTTTTAGAAGGGTTGTCATCAGTACTTGTATGTGACTGATCCCCCACTGGCATTTGAATGCCAGGGGTGGAAGCTGGAGTGGCGTTAGACGCCACCTCCTTGTTTGTTACTGGCGTTTGAACGCCAGAACCATGCTCCCTTTGGGCGTTCAACGCCGGATTCATGCTTGTTTCTGGCGTTGAACGCCAGGAATGAGCATGGTCTGGGCGTTCAGCACCAGCTTTATTCCTCTCTGGGCTCTGACTGTCCTCAGAGGGATTTTGAGTAACCAATTGTTCATTTCTTAGTTTCCTGCTGCTTTGAAGTGAGGTATTTAATGTTTTCCCACTTCTTAATTGAACTGCTTGGCATTCTTCTGCTATTTGTTTTGACAGTTGCTTTTCTGTCTGCTTTAATTGCACTTCCATATTCCTGTTAGCCATTCTTGTTTCCTGTAATATTTCCTTGAATTCGGCTAGCTGCTGAGTTAGAAAGTCTAATTGCTGATTAAATTCATTAGCCTGATCCACCGGACTGAGTTCAGCAGTTACTGTTTTAGCTTCTTCTTTCATGGAAGATTCACTGCTTAGGTACAGATGTTGATTTCTGGCAACTGTATCAATAAGCTTTTGAGCTTCTTCAATTGTTTTTCTCATATGTATAGATCCACCAGCTGAGTGGTCTAGAGAAATCTGAGCTTTTTCTGTAAGCCTATAGTAGAAGATGTCTAATTGCACCCATTCTGAAAACATTTCAGAGGGGCATTTTCTTAGCATCTCTCTGTATCTCTCCCAGGCATCATAAAGAGATTCATTATCTCCTTGTTTGAAGCCTTGGATGCTTAGCCTTAGCTGTGTCATCCGTTTTGGAGGAAAATAGTGATTCAAGAATTTTTCTGACAGCTGCTTCCATGTTTTTATGCTGTTCTTAGGCTGGTTATTTAACCACCTCTTAGCTTGATCTTTTACAGCAAATGGAAACAGTAATAATCTGTAGACATCCTGATCCACTTCCTTATCATGTACTGTGTCAGCAATTTGCAAAAATTGTGCCAGAAACTCTGTAGGTTCTTCATGTGGAAGACCAGAATACTGGCAGTTTTGCTGCACCATGATAATGAGCTGAGGATTCAACTCAAAGCTACTAACTCCAATGGAGGGTATACAGATACTACTCCCATATGAAGCAGTAGTGGGGTTAGCATATGACCCCAGAGTCCTCCTGGACTGTTCATTCCCACTTAGTTCTATGATGGAATAAAAGAGATGGTATATATGTTGATATTATTTATTTTATAAAAATTAATTTTTATAAAATAAAATAAAAAAAACGAAATAAACAAAAGAAATTGGAAATATTTTGAAATTGAAATCTGAATTTTTTTTCTTTTTTTTCTTTTTTAAAAAAAATTTCGACAATGTAGTTTTAAAATTAGTTAGAAAAGATATTTTTTTGAATTTTGAATTTTATGATGAAAGAGAAAAACACATAAAAGACACAAGACTTAAAATTTTTAGATCTAATGCTCCTTATTTTCGAAAATTTTGGAGGGAAAACACCAAGGAACACCAAACTTAAAAATTTTAAGATCAAGACACAAGAAAAACTCAAGAACACCTTGAAGATTCACAAGAACACCAAGAACAAAAGGAAGAACACCAAACTTAAAATTTTTAGAAAACTTTAATAAAATTTTCGAAAATTATGAAAAGATTAACAAGAAAACACCAAACTTAAAGTTTGGCACAAGATTAAATCAAGAAAAATTATTTTTGAAAAAGGATTTAAAAAGAAGGTGCCCAATTGCCAAGAACATAAGCCAACGCTATAACCAACTAAGTTAAAAATGTAATGTATTTTAAAGATGTATTATTTTTATGGATAAAATAAATTTTTGAAAACTAATGTTTTGAAAAAGCACAAGAAAAACAAGAAAAGACACAAAGCAAGAAAAACTCAAGATCAACAAGAAAGATAAACAAGAACAACTTGAAGATCAATGAAGAACAAGGAACACAAGTCGAAAATTTTAAAGAAAAGTATAAGATATGCAATTGACACCAAACTTAGAACAAAACACTAGACTCACGAAAATTAGCAATTAATTAAGAAAAATAATAAATTTTGAAAAGAAATTTTTGAAAAGAAACTATCCTATCAAGATTTAATGACTCTATAACAATAAAAATAAAAATAAATTATTCCTAATCTAAGAAATAAAATAAACCTTTAGTTGTTCAAACTCGAATAATCCCCGGCAACGGCGCCAAAAACTTGGTGCACGAAATGCAATCTAACTCTTTGGCAATTCGCACAACTAACCAGCAAGTGCACTGGGTCGTCCAAGTAATACCTTACGTGAGTAAGGGTCGATCCCACGGAGATTATTGGTTTGAAGCAAGCTATGTTTATTTTATTAATCTTAGTCAGGATATTAATTAAAATTATCAGTTGGAATTATTTGATTGGAAAAATAAAAGAGAATAAAAGCGTTACTTGTTGTGCAGTAATGAGAAATATGTTGGAGTTTTGGAGATGCTTTGTCCTCTGAACTTCAACTCTTCCTTGAAATCCTTTTCCACACGCAAAGTCCCTTCCATGGCAAGCTCTATGTAGGGTGTCACCGTTGTCAATGGCTACTTCCTATCCTCTCAGTGAAAACGTTCCTATGCTCTGTCACAGCACGGCTAATCATCTGTCGGTTCTCAATCAGGTTGGAATAGAATCCATTGATTCTTTTGCGTTTGTCACTAACGCCCAGCCTTCAAGAGTTTGAAGCTCGTCACAGTCATTCAATTCCAGAATCCTACTCAGAATACCACAGGCAAGGTTTAGACTTTCCGGATTCTCATGAATGCCGCCATCAATCCGGCTTATACCACGAAGATTCTGAGTAATGAATCTAAGAGATACTCATTCAATCTGATGTAGAACGGAGGTGGTTATCAGGCACACGTTCATGGATTGAGGAAGGTGATGAGTGTCACGGATCATCACCTTCTCCATAATTAAGCGCGAATGAACATCTTAGATAAGAACAAGCGTGTTTGAATGGAAAATAAAGGAATTGTATTAATTCATCGAGACGCTGCAGAGCTCCTCACCCCCAACAATGGAGTTTAGAGACTCATGCCGTCAAAAAGTATGTAATTCAGATCTGAAAATGTCATGAGGTACAAAATAATTCTCTAAAAGTTGTTTAAATAGTAAACTAGTAACCTAGGTTTACAGAATATGAGTAAACTAAGATAATTGGTGCAGAAATCCACTTTTGGGGCCCACTTGGTGTGTGCTGGGGCTGAGACTAAAGCTATCCACGAGTAGAGGCTTTTCTTGGAATTGAACTCCAAGTTATGACGTGTTTTGGGCGTTCAACTCCGGATCATGACGTGTTTTTGGCGTTTAACTCCAGACAGCAGCATGTACTTGGCGTTCAACGCCAAGTTACGTCGTCTATCCTCGCGCAAAGTATGGACTATTATATATTGCTGGAAAGCCCTAGATGTCTAGTTTCCAACGCCGTTGAGAGCGCGCCAATTGGACTCCTGTAGCTCCAGAAAATCCATTTCGAATGCAGGGAGGTCAGGATCCAACAGCATCAGCAGTCCTTTTTCTAGGGGTGTGCAAAAAAAAAACCAAAATGTGGTTAACCGGTTAAAAAACCATAACTACATTTTGGTTAACCAGTTTTATAAAACAATTTTAAAAACCATATCCATATTTTTCATAATAGGTTAACCAAAACCAAATAAAAAAAACCGGTTTTTAACCGGTTAAAACCGGTTAACCAAATTAAAATAAAACCTAATTTCACTTCTTCTCCTCTTCGACAAATCCTCTTCAACAAAAACAAATCCACTCTTCGCCAATCGCGGAATCGCCACCGTCAACATTTCTTCTTCTCTGCCTCTCGTCGGAGCTCGCCGGTGGTTCGTCGGCCTCTACCTCTTCGAGTTCGAGTCTTCCGTCTTCACTTTGATTCGAGACTCTGTCTCTCTGCCTCGACCTCCATTCGCGACTTTGTCTTCTCTCTTTTCGGTTCTCTTCTTCTTTTGTTGGTGGCTCGTCGGAGCTCATGCTCATCAATTGAGGTAAGCCTCATCCTTGCCCTTGGTTCTGAATTCTGAGTTTTATCTGGGTTATTTGTTATCTGGGTATTTTCTTTTTTGTTGATTTGTTCTGTTTTGTTCCTTCATGAGTATACTGACTTCTTCACTTCAATGGATTGAATGTGCAGATTTTAAAATCTCTCAGTATTGAACATTTGAACTCTCCATTTCAATGGATCCTGCTGTAAGTTTCTTCTTCACTGTGGTTCACTTTTTGTTGAAAAATATCTAATTAAACTAAGTAGTAGTTGAATCCTTGATGAACTGATTGCCATGCTCATTTATTATTTTTTTGGTTCATGCATGTACCATAATATATATAGTATATATGTAGCGCTAGTTGTGTTATATACAGTGTATGAATTTTCAAATTGAACCCCCCTAAAACTTGATTTCATAAAAAATCTACTTGCTGATTTAAGCCAATACATAAGTGTTCTATATGTATTGTGCTACTTGGTTATATATATATATATATATATATATATAACAGAATATGGTTACTGAGGCTAACTATAATCACTAACTAACTAATCAATAAAACCAACAACCAATCTCCTAATCTTTTATAGGAATTAGAATTAGATAGACTAGTAGTTGAAGTTGCAGGGATGAATGATGAATTTGAACAATGCTGCATAAGAGGGATAATAAAAACACTTCAAATGGTGACATTGATTCAAGAACTTTAGTAAGAAGTGTATTAACTCTGGTTCAATTAGCAATCATATGAAAAATCATTATTTAGTTGAAGAAAACTAACTTATCTTATACATGTTTCTGGCTTTGTTGTTCTGATTTTTGTTGTAAATAGAATTTTGTTCTGAAAATCATTAACTGTGTTCTGCCTTGGCCTTCTTTTTCTTATCATTATTTACTGCCTTGAATCTTTCGCTCTAGCAAGTAGCAACTATAGTATAGGCAATGGAAACAACTCAATTTAGGAGTATAGTATAGTATAGGACTTAGGAGTGCTTGCTTTCACTAGTCCCCACCTTAATTTGTCCACAAAATCCTATTTCTGGATTAGAAGTAGCCATATGTTTTGTTCCTGAATTTCTAGAAAAGCTATACTTGGTTGCTTGAATGAAGAAAAAAAGAAAAGCTTTGCTTCTTGTGGTCTTATGAGGAAAATGAAGAGACAGATCAATGTAGTGATTAGCAAAAAAACACAATGACAATAGATGATTTCAACAGTATTTTAGAATGTGGGCCCTTGGTGCGATGTGATGTTTTTATTTCAGTGACAAAAGTGATATTTATCAGCAGTTTCTTTCAATGAGTAAGAAAGAAACTAAAGTGTAAGTGTCAAACTAGAAGAGAATATTTTCAAAGATTTAGTAGATGAAATAATCTTCACATGAAAAATTTTCAAGAGAAAGAGTGGATGCACTACTTATTTTAAAATGCCTGCTTGGTTCTTAATTTCTTGAAGTGTTATAGGATTCTGTGAGTTCATGTAAATAGTGTAGATGTTATGTAAGGGTTTGACAATGGAGTTTTATTTATTGTGGATTGATTTTCATGTAACTTACATGTGAGTGTATATTACTACCAGTGTACATGTTGTTTCTATCTTAATTTCTCCAACTTTAATTCACTATCTATGTTTCTACGTAAAAGATAGCAACAGGGAGAAGAATATATTGGTGAAATGTGTAGAGGAAGACAAAGATGCAAGACCAACTATAAGCCAAGTGGTTGAGATGCTTCAGAGCCATGACACAGATCCTTAGTGTTGAAGCTATACTCACCAAAACTTGCTAGTCTGGGTCTTTTGAGCTTGATTTTTCACTTTCTTTTTTGCATCAAGAGTATTGTACATAAACTATATCCAATTCTTGAGTTGCACTTGTTTCTTTCTTAGGCAGTTAGGCTACAGGGGAAGGGCGAAGGGAGTTGCATTTGAAAGAAAAAATTATTTAGAAAGAAAAAAAAATTAATTTAGATTACAAAAATTAATTTTAAAAAAAAAGTAAAAAAATTTGGGTTTTTGTATGTGAAAAAATTAATTTTTGTGTAAAAAATGGTTTTTAGGTGTAAAAATAACTTTTTTTTTGTGTAAAAACCGGTTTTTTGATATAAAAATCGGTTTTTTAATGTAAAAACCGGTTTTTTGGTAAAAAAAAACCGGTTTTTTGGTGAAAACCGGTTTTTTTTTATGTAAAAACTGGTTATTTTTTGAAAACCGGTTTTTTTAAAAATAACCGGTTAAAAACCGGTTTTGAATTTTATTAACCGGTTAATAACCACTTTTTTAATGTAAAACCAATTTGGTTAATAACCAAGACTATATTTTTGGTTAACCAAAAAACTGGTTTGGTTTTTGGATTAACCAAACCATGAACACCCCTACCTTTTTCAGCCTAAGTCAGATTTTTGCTCAGCTCCCTCAATTTCAGCCAGAAAATACCTGAAATCACAGAAAAATACACAAACTCATAGTAAAGTCCAGAAATATGATTTTTGCCTAAAACTAATAATATTTAACTAAAAACCAATTAAAACATACTAAAATCTACATGAAATTACCCCCAAAAAGCGTATAAAATATCCGCTCATCAGTGTACTATTTTAATGCTATTTTTGAATTTGATTTGATTTTTGCAGTTGTTTTTGTGAGTCGACATGATCATCAACCTAAAGAAAACATAAAATAACATAGATAAATAAAAATTGGGTTGCCTCCCAATAAGCGCTTCTTTAATGTCAATAGCTTGACAGTGGGCTCTCATGGAGCCTCACAGATGATCAGAGCATGGTTGTGGCCTCTCAACACCAAACTTAGAGTTTGGATGTGGCCTCTCAACACCAAACTTAGAGTTTGGCTGTGGCCTCCCAACACCAAACTTAGAGTTTGAATGTGGGGGCTTTCTTTGACTCTGTATTGAGAGAAGCTTTTCATGCTTCCTTTCCATGTGTACAGAAGGAGAACCTTGAGTCTTGAATACAAGGTAGTCCTCATTCAATTGAAGGACCAACTCTTTTCTGTCAACATCAATCACAGCTTTTGCTGTGGCTAGGAAAGGTCTACCAACGATGATGGATTCATCCTCATCCTTCCCAGTGTCTAGGGTTATGAAATCAGCAAGGATGTAAAGGCCTTCAACCTTCACTAGCACATCCTCTACTAGTCCTTAAGCCTTTTTCATGGATTTGTCTGCCATCTCTAGTGAGATTCTTGCAGCGTGAACCTCAAAGATTCCCAGTTTCTCCATGACAGAGAGTGGCATGAGGTTTATGCCAGACCCCAAGTCACACAGAGCCTTCTCAAAGGTCATGGTGCCTATGGTACAAGGTATTAAGAACCTTCCGAGATCCTCTTTCTTTTGAGGTAATGTCTGCCTAATCAAGTTATTCAGTTCATTGGTGAGCAAGGGGGGTTCATCCTCCCAAGTCTCATTACCAAATAACTTGGCATTCAGCTTCATGATTGCTCCAAGGTACTTAGCAACTTGCTCTTCAGTAATATCTTCATCCTCTTCAGAGGAGGAATACTCATCAGAGCTCATGAATGGCAAAAATAGGTTTAATGGAATCTCTATGGTCTCTAGATGAGCCTCAGATTCCTTAGGTTTCTCAAGTGGGAACTCCTTTTTGTCCAGAGGACATCCCATGAGGTCCTCCTCACTGGGATTCACGTCCTCCTCCTCCTCTCTAGGTTCGGCCACACCAAGTAAGGTTATGGCCTTGAACTCTCCTTTTGGATTCTCTTCTGTATTGCTTGGGAAAGTACTAGGAGGAGTTTTAGTGACTCTTTTACTCAGCTGGCCCACTTGTGCCTCCAAATTTCTAATAGAGGACCTTGTTTCATTCATGAAACTTAGAGTGGCCTTAGATAGATCAGAGACTATATTTGCTAAGCTAGAGGGGCTCTGCTCATAATTCTCTGTCTGTTGCTGAGAGGATGATGGAAAAGGCTTGCTATTGCTAAACCTGTTTCTTTCACCATTATTAAAGCCTTGTTGAGGCTTTTGTTGATCATTCCATGAGAAATTTGGATGATTTCTCCATGAGGGATTATAGGTGTTTTCATAGGCTTCACCCATATAATTCACCTCTGCCATTGCAGGGTTCTCAGGATCATAAGCTTCTTCTTCAGAAGATGCTTCTTTAGTACTGTTAGATGCATTTTGCAATCTATTCAGACTCTGAGAAATCATATTGACTTGCTGAGTCAATATTTTGTTCTGAGCCAATATGGCATTCAGAGCATCAATTTCAAGAACTCCCTTCCTCTGAGGCGTCCCATTACTCATAGGATTCCTTTCAGAGGTGTACATGAACTGGTTATTTACAACCATTTCAATGAGTTCCTGAGCTTCTGCAGGCATTTTCTTCAAGTGAATAGATCCACCTGCAGAATGGTCCAATGACATTTTAGACAATTCAGACAGACCGTCATAGAATATATCCAGGATGGTCCTTTCTGAAAGCATGTCAGAAGGACACTTTTTGGTCAGTTGTTTGTATCTTTCCCAAGCTTCATAGAGGGATTCACCTTCTTTCTGCCTGAAGGTTTGAACATCCACTCTAAGCTTGCTGAGCTTTTGCGGAGGAAAGAATTTGGCTAAGAAAGCCATGACCAGCTTATCCCAAGAGTTCAGGCCATCTCTAGGTTGAGAGTCCAACCATATTCTAGCTCTGTCTCTTACAGCAAAAGGGAAAAGCATAAGCTTATAGACCTTGGGATCAACTCTATTGGTCTTAACAGTATCACAGATCTGCAAGAATTCAGTTAAAAACTGAAAAGTATCTGATGTGTGGAAAACGATCCAACACAAAACTCACCGGCAAGTGTACCGGGTCGCATCAAGTAATAATAACTCACATGAGTGAGGTCGATCCCACAGGGATTGAAGGATTGAGCAATTTTAGTTTAGTGGTTGATTTAGTCAAGCGAATCAAGTTTTGATTGAGTGATTTGTGTTTAACAGGAAGTAAATGACAGTAAATGTAAAGGGGGGAGGGAAAAGTGCAGTAAATTGAAGAACAGAATTGTAAATTTGCAGAATCTTAAAGAGCAAGAAAGTAAATGATTGAAACTTAAAGTGCAAGAAACTTAAAGTGCAGTAACTTAAATGGCAAGAAAGATAAATGGCTTGAATATAAAAGGGAATTGAGGAATGGGATTGCAAGATCTAAGTAAATTGCAGCAATTGATTGAGCAGAATTTAAATCAGAAGCAAATAGCATTCAAACAGAAAGAAAATAAAATGCAGCAAAGGTTCACAGAAGAACCAAGAGTGAATTATGATCTCAGGATCCCAAGGGCTTAGGTAGCAGAGCCTAAAACCCAATTTCCTTCCCAGATCTGAATTATCTAAGCAATTGACAGAAAATTAAAGAAGAAGTAATAGAAGAACAGAATTGGAATTGAATTATGCAGAAAACAAAGTGCAAAGAGTTTGAATGGGAATTGGGACAGAATTTCCCCAATTTCACACACCCAAAACTCAGAAACAGAAGAGCAGAATTGCCCAAGGGAAATGAGGAAGGAGATCAGTCAATTCTCCCTTAATCCTCTTAGTGCCCGGACAAGTCTCTCAAGAAAGCTCAAAGAAATTGAAATTCAAAAGCCAAGGTAAAAGTCTAAGTGGTAAAAGTAAAGTAAAAGCTCAAGGTAGCTAAAAAAGGTCCTAATTATATCAAACTATCTCCTATTTATACACTTTCTATTCTTGGATAATGGGATTTGGATGGGCTTTTGAATTGGTGAAGAAATGAATTCAAATGAATTTTTAATTTGAATTTTGGCCCAAAAAGTCACTCCCAGGAGGCTGCCCTGCCCTTATGGAGGGCAGGGCAGAAAATTGATGCTTGGTGCTAGCAATTGGTGCGGCCATGGTGCGTGTTGGTGCGAGTCTGGTGCGAGTTTGGTGCGCCCTTGGTGCGCCAGAGGCTACCCTGCCCGCGCCAAGGGCAGGGCAGAAAAGTTGATGCGCCAGATTTGAGGAGTTGCGCGCGGGGAGGAGCGTTGCGCGCCAGATGCTGCCAGGAGAGAGTTTGGTGCGCCAGATTTCAAAGTTGGTGCGCCAAAATTTTGTGTGTGGTACGCCAGTCCAATTGCTGCCCTGCCCGCGCCAAGGGCAGGGCAAGGTCCTTTCCTTCATGGCCCGTGTTCGAAACTGGGAGGAGGCAAACACGCTACATTTCTTTCTTGGCTTCTTGGCACGGCAATCACCCTTAGTCCTTGGCTTCCTCATGGTCCCTTGTTCGAACCTTGTAGCATGCATGGGTGACCTTTTTTTCTTGATTTCTTTCCTTGAAGTGCCCGATTCTGCCCTCCACAAGGGCAGGGCAGAGTTGCCTATTCTTGTTTGGTTCTCTATGTTGCCCTCCTAGATGGCAGTCTGCCCTTGTGGAGGGCAATGTTGCTTCCCCCATTAGTTGCGGCACGCTTCATCTTGATTCGGCCACGCTTTTCTTTCTTTTGCTACACTTTTTAGGCCACGCTTTTCATTGTCTTTTCTTTTCTTCACCTACAATAAACCAAAACAACCACTCAAAGTATCACTAAATTCAAGAGGCTTATAAATCAATTAAAATGCAATTAAAATTAGCTTAAACCTCATGATTTAACATTAATTTCATGGTGGTTGCTTGATTTAGAGAAGTTATGCATTTTCACTCCAAATCACTTACTTAGGATGCAAGAAAGTGCATAAATGCTAACAAAACAAATGAAATTAGCTTGAAAAATGGGTATATGATGACTTGTCATCACAACACTAAACTTAAACCTTGCTTGTCCCCAAGCAAGCATCAAAACTAAGAGTAAATGAAATGAATTAAGAAAAGAATACACATCCTTATTATGCAGATAGCAGAATTTCAATCTATGGGGCATTTATGCAGACAATGACAACTCAATTATTGTTGCTGTTACATAATGCATATCTTTCTTCAAAGGCTTGCTAAACTTGCTGTTAGATGACTCACTTTTCGATTACTCCCTTGCTAACTCTTCTTGGCTTATAATGCTTTAACAAGCTTATTATTCTTTTAGAGGTTGGGTGTCAAATGCTGCAGCATAGCCTTTGGCTTTATTTTCTTTTCTTTTTGCTCAACATCTTTCCACCACAGACACATGGCTCACTAATTCTTCCTAGGATCATTGATGCCCAGCATCTCTTTGGATCACTAAGTGCTTTGTATCTAAGTTGCTCTTTATTGTGGATTTTCAATTGGCCATCCCAAATCAGTTGATCTAAGTGACCGGGTTTCAAAATACCCCTTAGAATTTACTCATCCAAGCAGATCTCAGTACAAGAACACCACAGGCATATGTCCTAGGGTCCAAGCTATTGGTGTCCAACCTTTATTCTTTGTTTTTCTTGCCATTTTGTCTTTTTCTTTCTTCCTTTTCTTTCTGTTTTTGTTACCAAGGTTGTTTCATTCTTGATAGTAGTCTTTGTAACAGCAAGCTAACTCACAATTGAATGAGAATGATATTATGCAACAATTATTTCATGAGTCATGCATTTAATCAAACACATATGCCACCACCAACTTCCATTCATACTTATGCAACATTGGATATTTTACTTTTCAATTCAAACCAAACTCTTTTATTTAGGCATATGGGAAACAAAGCAATTTTCAAGCTAAGTGATGGATACAAGCATTATGCAGATTCAGCATTTTTAACAAGCTATTTCACTTGCAACTAGATGAACACTTTAGCAAGACATATAATGGTTCCCATGTTCAAAACAACACACAACAGCAAAGATTAAGTTCAGATACAACCTTTGAAGTTGCAGCCCATTTTTTTCTCCTTCTGTTGTGTTCCCTTTGAGTTGCATAGTGTCTTCAAATGTTGGCTTATATCCTGCATAGTTCTCAAAGTTGCTTGCTTCTCAAGCCCTTAGTTATATGGTTAGTTTGTATGAACTGAGTGTGGTTTCAGGATTTGTTTTGGTGTGTGAACACCAAACTTAATTGTTTTGCCACTGTCTCAGATGTACCAAGTTAACCATATTTGAAACCATGTATCTTTGCTAAAGGTTAATGGAATTAAAGCTAGAAAAAAAAATTCAATAGTTGAATAATGTGGTTGATTGCTTGGAGCTAGAATCATGCAAGAGGTGAGAATGTATTAAATGATATTTTTGGTGGAACACCAAACTTAGAAATTTTCATTCTCTCTCAAATTGTTTTGGTGTGCAACACCAAACTTAGCTCCTTGCATTCCACACCAATTATTCAACACTTTTATTGAAAAGCTATGAAAAGAAACTACCTCAGGTTGGGTTGCCTCCCAACAAGCGCTCTTTTATTGTCATTAGCTTGACATCTTCGTTTTTGTTTATCATGGAGGTCAAAAATCACAGTGCCTTAGCTTGTCTGTCTTCACTATGAACTTCCTTCCGGTTTCCTCTTTGATGACTTCTATAGATTCTTGTGGAAGGATCTTAGTCACAGTGTAGTGATCATACAACTGTGGGGATACCTTCATGGTTTGACTATTGATCATCACTCGATCCCCTAGTGAAAACCTTCCATTAGGATCTCCAAGTTTGTGATTCTCTGAGAGTCTTGTAGGGTCGGTTGGTTATGACATGTTGAAGGTAGGAAGGATGAGTGTGGTGGCGGCATGTAGTGGTTGTTATTGCTGTAATGGTGTTTTTGATGGTTTATGAAGTTCGGGTTGTTGTAATGGAATTCTCTTGGTCTGTGATTTTGGTACTCACTCCTTCTCCAGTTGAGATGGGTTTGGGAGTGTCTGTGTTGTGGGTATTGGCTTTGGGTGGTATTGGTGGGTGGGAGATGTTGATTGGTTGTGGTCATGGAATTGTCCTGGCGGAAACTTCCTTGTTCTTGATGTTGAGGCTCCCTCATTCTCAGATAAGAGTGAGGTCTCCATGGTGGAAATTTGGCACTCACTGCAGCAGACAACTCTATGTTTTGCTGTGGTTGATGGTGCATTTGTTTGTTTTGGTCCTTGAACGCATTCACCCCTTCAATAATTGCCACTTCTTTTTCTGAGATTGCATTCTGTGGTTTCTCAGATGGATGTTGGTTGTTGACTCCTTTGTCATTGAAGTCTGTAATTCCTTGAGCATTTGTTGTTGCTTTGAGTAAGCCATCTGAGAAGTAGTCCACTGCTATTCTTGTTTCTGGGGTCAATCCTTCATAGAAAGCTCGGAAGCCCACTTTGTCAGTTGCTTTCTTGTATCTTTCCCAAGCCTTGAAGAGTAGTTCTTCGTCCCCTTGTGTGAATAGATGTCCCTCTTCTTTCAGCTGGATGATCTGTCTGGATGAGGTGAATTTGGCTAGAAATTTGGTGACCAAATTATCCCAACTAGTGATACTTCCTTGGGGAAAAGTTTCAAACCATTGTGCAGCTTCACCCTTTAATGAGAAAGGGAATAACAGGATCTTGTAAGTGTCCTGATCTGGACCATCAGTTTTGACCGCATTGCAAGTTCTCAGGAAAGTAGATATATGCTGTTGAGGATCCTCTGATGGTTTTCCATCATAAGAACAATTGTTCTTGATGAGTGCAATGAGTGGTGGCTTCATGTCATGATACCCTCTGTCTGTAGAAACTTGATTTCCTATGATATTGGTGCGCGAAATTGTGAACTATACTTTTTCACAACTCTCATAATCCCTGGTAATGGCTCCAAAAACTTGGTGCGCTCAATACCATGGCATTACACAACTTCGCACAACTAACCAGCAAGTGCACTGGGTCGTCCAAGTAATAAACCTTACGTGAGTAAGGGTCGATCCCACGGAGATTGTTAGTATTGAAGCAAGCTATGGTCATCTTGTAAATCTTAGTCAGGCAAACTCAGATATATATGGTGATGAACGAAAATAACATAAAAGATAAAGATAGTGATACTTATGTAATTCATTGGTAGGAACTTCAGATAAGCGCATGAAGATGCCTTCCCTTCCGTCTCTCTGCTTTCCTACTGTCTTCATCCAACCCTTCTTACTCCTTTCCATGGCAAGCTCGTATAGGGTCTCACTGTTGTCAGCAGCTACCTCCCATCCTCGCAGTGAAAGCTAATGCACACACTCTGTCACAGTGCTGCCAATCACCGGTGTGGTTCCCTCCCCTACCGGAATAGAATAACTCTTTTGCGTCTGTCACTAACGCCCAGTAGGTTACAGGTTTGAAGCACGTCACAGTCATTCAATCATTGAATCCTACTCAGAATACCACAGACAAGGTTAGACCTTCCGGATTCTCTTGAATGCTGCCATCAGTTCTTGCCTATACCACGAAGACTCTGATCTCACGGAATGGTTGGCTCGTTTGTCAGGCGAGCACTCGGTTGTCAGGCGATCAACCATGCATCGTGCAATCAGGAATCCAAGAGATATTCACTAAGCCTCAGATGCTTGTAGAACAAGAATGGTTGTCAGTCACCTTGTTCATGGGTGAGAATGGTGATGGGCGTCAATCATCACCTTCATCATGTTGAAGAACAAGTGATATCTTGGATAAAGAACAAGCGGAATTTGAATGAAAGAACAATAGTAATTGCATTAATACTCGAGGTACAGCAGAGCTCCACACCTTAATCTATGGTGTGTAGAAACTCCACCGTTGAAAATACATAAGCATAAGGTCTAGGCATGGCCGAATGGCCAGCCTCCCAATGATCTAAGAACTAAAATGTCCAAAGATGATCTAGAGATCTAAAAGTGATCAAAAGATCTCTCTACAATAGTAAAAGGTCCTACTTATAGAAAACTAGTAGCCTAAGGTGTACAGAAATGAGTAAATGACATAAAAATCCACTTCCGGGCCCACTTGGTGTGTGCTTGGGCTGAGCAATGAAGCAATTTCGTGTAGAGACTCTTCTTGGAGTTAAACGCCAGCTTTGGTGCCAGTTTGGGCGTTTAACTCCCATTTGGGTGCCAGTTCCAGCGTTTAACGCTGGGATTTCTGTAGGTGACTTTGAGCGCCGGTTTGGGCCATCAAATCTTGGGCAAAGTATGGACTATTATATATTGCTGGAAAGCCCATGATGTCTACTTTCCAACGCCGTTGAGAGCGCGCCAATTGGGCTTCTGTAGCTCCAGAAAATCCGCTTCGAATGTAGGGAGGTCAGAATCCAACAGCATCTGCAGTCCTTTTTAGTCTCAGAATCAGATTTTTGCTCAGGTCCCTCAATTTCAGCCAGAAAATACCTGAAATCACAGAAAAACACACAAACTCATAGTAAAGTCCAGAAAAGTGAATTTTAATTAAAAACTAATAAAAATATACTAAAAACTAACTATATCATATCAAAAACATACTAAAAATAATGCCAAAAAGTATACAAATTATCCGCTCATCACAACACCAAACTTAAATTGTTGCTTGTCCTCAAGCAACTGAAAATCAAATAAGATAAAAAGAAGAGAATATGCAATGAACTCCAAAAACATCTATGAAGATCAGTATTAATTAGATGAGCGGGGCTTTTAACTTTTTGCCTCTGAACAGTTTCGGCATCTCACTCTATCCTTTGAAATCCAGAATGGTTGGCTTCTTTAGGAACTTAGAATCCAGATAGTGTTAATGATTCTCTTAGTAAAGTATGATGATTCTTGAACATAGCTATTTATTGAGTCTTGGCTGTGGCCCAAAGCACTCTGTCTTCCAGTATTACCACCGGATACATACATGCCACAGACACATAATTGGGTGAACCTTTTCAGATTGTGACTCAGCTTTGCTAAAGTCCCCAATTAGAGGTGTCCAGGGTTCTTAAGCACACTCTTATTTGCCTTGGATCACAACTTTATTCTTTCTTTTTCTCTTTTTTTTTCGTTTTTTTTTTTTGAAATGCTTTTTTTTTTTTTGCTTCAAGAATCATTTTATTGATTTTTCAGATCCTCAGTAACATGTCTCCTTTTTCATCATTCTTTCAAGAGCCAACATTCATGAACCACAAATTCAAAAGACATATGCACTGTTTAAGCATACATTCAGAGAACAAAAATATTGCCACCACATCAAAATAATTAAACTATTATAAAATTCAAAATTCATGCAATTCTTTCCTTTTCAATTAGGCACGTTTTTATTGAAGAAAGGTGATGGATTCATAGGACATTCATAACTTTAAGGCATAGACACTAAGACACTAATGATCACAAGACACAAACATGGACAAACATAAAGCATAAAAATCGAAAAACAGAAGAATAAAGAACAAGGAAATCAAGGAACGGGTCCACCTTAGTGATGGCGGCTCTTTCTTGCTCTTGAAGATCCTATGGAGTGCTTGAGCTCCTCAATGTCTCTTCCTTGTCTTTGTTGCTCCTCCCTCATGATTCTTTGATCTTCTCTAATTTCATGAAGGATGATGGAGTGTTCTTGATGCTCCACCCTCAGTTGTCCCATGTTGGAACTTAGTTCTCCTAGGGAGGTGTTTAATTGCTCCCAATAGTTTTGTGGAGGAAAATTCATCCCTTGAGGAATCTCAGGGATCTCATGATGAGTGAGATCTCTTGTGTACTCCATCCTTTTCTTGGTGATGGGCTTGTCCTCATCAATGGGAATGTCTCCCTCTATGTCAACTCCAACTGAATAACAGAGGTGACAAATGAGATGAGGAAAGGCTAACCTTGCCAAGGTGGAGGTCTTGTCCGCCACCTTATAGAGTTCTTGGGCTATAACCTCATGAACCTCTATTTCTTCTCCAATCATGATACTATGGATCATGATGGCCCGGTCTATGGTAACTTCGGACCGGTTGCTAGTGGGGATGATTGAGCGTTGTATGAACTCTAACCATCCTCTAGCCCCGGGCTTGAGGTCATGCCTTCTCAATTGGACCGGCTTTCCTCTTGAATCTTGCTTCCATTGTGCGCCCTCTTCACATATGACTGTGAGGACTTGGTCCAACCTTTGATCAAAGTTGACCCTTCTAGTGTAAGGATGCTCATCTCCTTGCATCATAGGCAAGTTGAACACCACCCTCACACTCTCCGGACTAAAATCCAAGTATTTCCCCCGAACCATAGTGAGATAATTCTTTGGATTCGGGTTCACACTTTGGTCATGGTTCTTGGTGATCCATGCATTGGCATAGAACTCTTGAACCATCAAGATTCCGACTTGTTGAATGGGGTTGGTGAGTACTTCCCAACCTCTTCTTCGGATCTCATGGCGGATCTCCGGATATTCACCCTTTTTGAGTGAAAAGGGGACCTCGGAGATCACCTTCTTCAAGGCCACAACTTCATAGAAGTGGTCTTGATGCACCCTTGAGAGGAATCTATCCATCTCCCATGACTCGGAGGTGGAAGCTTTTGCCTTCCCTTTCCTCTTTTTAGAGGGTTCTCCGGCCTTGGATGCCATAAATGGTTATGAAAAAGCAACGCTTTTACCACACCAAACTTAAAATGTTTGCTCGTCCTCGAGCAAAAGAAGAAAGAAGAGAGTAGAAGAAGAAGAAATGAGGAAGAGGGGGAAGGTGGTGTGTACGGCCAAGAAGGGTAAGAAAGGGTGTTTAGGTTGTGTGAAAATGAAGAGTTGAAGAAGGGTATTTATAGGAGAGAGGGGGTAAAGGTTCGGCCATTATGGGTGGGTTTGGGAGGGAAAGTGGTTTGAATTTGAAGGGTGAGGTTGGTGGGGTTTTATGAAGGATGGATGTGAGTGGTGAAGAGAAAGATGGGATTTGATAGGTGAGGGGTTTTTGGGGAAGAGGTGTTGAGGTGATTGGTGAATGGGGGAAGAAGAGAGAGAGTGATGGTAGGGTCCTGTGGGGTCCACAGATCCTGTAGTGTCAAGGAAAAGTCATCCCTGCACCAAATGTTGCTCAAAATCACGTTTTGAGCCATTTCTGGCGTTAAACACCGGGCTGGTGCCCATTCCTGGCGTTTAACGCCAGGTTCTTGCCCTTTACTGGCGTTTAACGCCAGTCTGGTGCCCCTTTCTGGCGTTAAACGCCCAGAATGGTGCCAGACTGGGCGTTAAACGCCCAACAGCTAGCATTACTGGCGTTTGAACGCCAGTTTCTTCTCCTCCAGGGTGTGCTGTTTTTCTTCCTGTTATTCATTCTGTTTTTGCTTTTTTCATTGTTTTTGTGACTTCTTATGATCATCAACCTACAAAAAAGATAAAATAACAAAAGAAAATGATTAATTATAAAACATTGGGTTGCCTCCCAACAAGCGCTTCTTTAATGTCATTAGCTTGACAGAGGGCTCTCATGGAGCCTCAGAATTACTCAGAACCGTGTTGGAACCTCCCAACACCAAACTTAGAGTTTGAATGTGGGGGTTCAACACCAAACTTAAAGTTTGGTTGTGGCCTCCCAACACCAAACTTAGAGTTTGACTGTGGGGGCTCTGCTTGGCTCTGTTTTGAGAGAAGCTCTTCATGCTTCCTCTCCATGATGACAGAGGGATATCCTTGGGCCTTAAACACCAAGGATTTTTCATTCACTTGAATGATTAACTCTCCTCTGTCAACATCAATCACAGCCTTTGCTATGGCTAGGAAGGGTCTGCCAAGGATGATGGATTCATCCATGCACTTCCCAGTCTCTAGGACTATGAAATCAGTAGGAATGTACTGGTCTTCAACTTTAACCAGAACATCCTCTACAAGTCCATGGGCTTGTTTTCTTGAGTTGTCTGCCATCTCTAGTGAGATCTTTGCAGCTTGCATTTCAAGGATCCCTAATTTCTCCATTACAGAGAGGGGCATGAGGTTTACACTTGACCCTAAGTCACACAAGGCCTTCTTGAAGGTCATGGTGCCTATGGTACAAGGTATAGAAAACTTCCCAGGATCCTGCCTCTTTTGAGGCAGTTTCTGCCTAGACAAGTCATCCAGTTCTTTGGTGAGCAAGGGAGGTTCATCCTCCCAAGTCTCATTTCCAAATAACTTGTCATTTAGTTTCATGATTGCTCCAAGGTATTTAGCAACTTGCTCTTCAGTGACATACTCATCCTCTTCAGAGGAAGAATACTCATCAGAGCTCATGAATGGCAGAAGTAAGTCCAATGGAATCTCTATGGTCTCATTTTGAGCCTCAGATTCCCATTGTTCCTCATTGAGGAACTCAGAGGAGGTTGGTACACGCCCACTGAGGTCTTCCTCAGTGGCGTCCTCCTCCTCTCTTTCCTCTCCATATTCGGCCATGTCTATGGCTTTGCACTCTCCTTTTGGATTTTCTTCTGTATTACTTGGGAGAGTACTAGGAGGGAGTTCAGTAACTTTCTTACTCAGCTGACCCATTTGTCCTTCCAAATTCCTAATGGAGGACCTTGTTTCATTCATGAAACTTTGAGTGGTCTTTATTAGATCAGAGACCATTGTTGCTAAGTCAGAAGTATTCTGCTTAGAACTCTCTGTCTGTTGCTGAGAAGATGATGGAAAAGGCTTGCCATTGCTAAACCTGTTTCTTCCACCATTATTATTATTGAAACCTTGTTGAGGTCTCTCTTGATTCTTCCATGAGAGATTTGGGTGATTTCTCCATGAAGAATTATAGGTGTTTCCATAGGGTTCTCCTAGGTAATTCACCTCTTCCATTGAAGGGTTCTCAGGATCATAAGCTTCTTCCTCAGATGAAGCATCCTTAGTACTGCTTGGTGCATTTTGCATTCCAGACAGACTTTGAGAAATCAAATTGACTTGTTGAGTCAATGATGCAAATGCATATTTGCATTATTAGTTAGTTAGCTTAGTTAGTTTTAGCTTAATTTCACTCATTTTCTCTAAATAAACAAGTCCTTTTATGAGTTTTGTTTCCATGCATGATGATATTAAGGAACATGTTAATTCTAGCCAAATTCATGCAAATGATTTAAGGAATGCATATATGAATGAGTATGAATGAATCTCATGAAATTTATTGCTTGAATTGGTAAGACTTTGAAGCTATTTCCCTTGTTGATGATAGGTGATGAAACAAGGAGGCATGGAAGCAAGAATGATGCAAGCTGGGCAAAGTTGGCGTTGCCAACTTGGAATCCACGTTGCCAACTCCACAACACAAGGCAAGCTTGGTCCTGGAGGCAACCAAGGCAAGAGTTGGCGTTGCCAACTTGGAATCCACGTTGCCAACTCCACAACACAAGGCAAGCTTGGTCCTGGAGGCAACCAAGGCAAGAGTTGGCGTTGCCAACTTGGAATCCACGTTGCCAACTCCACAACACAAGGCAAGCTTGGTCCTGGAGGCAACCAAGGCAAGGAGTTGGCGTTGCCAACTTGGGATTGGCGTTGCCAACGCCACACACAACCACACCAAGCAAGCTTGGCAACCCTGGAAGCAAAGTTGGCGTTGCCAACTCTAGAATCAAGTTGCCAACGCCACACACAAGACTAAGCAACATCCAAGTTGCCAACGCCCATCACATGCAACATCCAAGTTGCCAACGCCAAGACTAGGCAACATTCAAGTTGCCAACGCCAGCTTCTATGGGCGTGTTCACTGGCAACGTGGGAAGCAATGCCTGGAGCTAGGAAAGGAGGCTCGAGCACGTTGCCAACTCAAGATGGGCGTTGCCAACGCCACACAACCAAGCAAACTTGGCCCTGGAAGCAAGGTTGGCGTTGCCAACTCTAGAACCAAGTTGCCAACGCCACACACACAAGACACAAGCAAGGAACTTGGCCCTGGAGGAAGACAAGAAGCAAAGTTGGCGTTGCCAACTTGAGAGTGGCGTTGCCAACGCCACACACAAGCAATTTTGGCACTAATATGGAAGCTCGAGCACGTTGTTTGAGCTAGGAAGCATTGGCGTTTTTGAGGACAACGCAGGCTAACAACGCCACACTATCAAGCTTGGCCCTGGAAGAAGCAAAGTTGGCGTTGCCAACTTGAATCTGGCGTTGCCAACGCCACACACAAGCAAGGCAAGCTTGGCCCTGGAAGAAGCAAAGTTGGCGTTGCCAACTTGAATCTGGCGTTGCCAACGCCACACACAAGCAAGGCAAGCTTGGCCCTGGAAGAAGCAAAGTTGGCGTTGCCAACTTGAATCTGGCGTTGCCAACGCCACACACAAGCAAATTTTGGCACCAAGTCTTGGCGCACCAACCAGGCTGCCAAACGCCCAATGGCGCACCAACCAGGCTGCCAAACGCCCATTGGCGCACCAACCAGGCTGCCAAACGCCCATTGGCGCACCAACCAAGGTGCCAAACGCCCAATGGCGCACAAACCGCGTTCCAAACGCCCAAATGCCGCACCACTCACGTTGCCAACGCTAGATGGGCGTTGCCAACGCCAACTTACCAAAACAAGGCAGCCTGAACATGTCTACTTCAATGGAAGATATCTTGAGCTACAGAGATCCAAATTGAGTACTTCCAGTTGCGTTGGAAAGCTAACATTCAGAGCTTTCCAACCATATATAATAGTCCATGGTGGAGCACAAGATTGGAGCCAAACCAGAGTCATCTTTAGGCCCTAAAAACAAGAACAAGAAATGAAATTCAAGGGAGCTAGAGATGATCCTTGGATGTGGGATCGAGCACGTTGCCAATGTGCACAAAGGGGGCGTGTTTTGCAACAACGCCAGCCTCAAGTCCTTGCCTTGGGAGAGTCATGCTCGAGCACGTTGCTAACTTGGGGTTGAGGGTGCGTTATTCACAACAACTTGGCAACAACTTGGCAGCTTGACCTTACCTTCTTTGAGGAACCATAACTTGAGCTAGGAAAGTCCAATTGAGGTGATTCCAGTGGCATTAGAAAATAGACATCAAGAGCTTTCCAATGATGTATAATAGTCCATATTGAAGCTGAAGGTTGACACTCAAATTCTGGGCTACATTTAGCATGAAAGTAAGGCCAAGAAGAGGAAGAGCAAGTTGTTTGCAACAACTTGGGCTAGCAACGCCCAAGTCTCAAACTCACTTCCAGGAAATTGGCATGCACGTTGCCAACGTGCACTAAGGCCTGAGTTATTGCCAACAACGCCCATCAATGGGCCAGAATTGGTGCCAACTTGCTCTACTTCCCCTATTCATCACAAAGGTCAAAACACCTCCAATTGAGCCAAGAATTCAACAAAGAGGAAGCCCATCTTGCTAACCCACTTGAAGATCTTTAGGACTAGTATAAATAGAGATTGAGTTTGTACTTTAGGGGGACTTTTTACACTTTTACTTTTTACACTTTTGACACTTAGAATTTTAGACTCTCAGCACTTTACTTTTGAGAACTCTTGTGGTACTTCCGGGAGGATACCCGGAGAGCATTTTTCTTTGATTCTTATTGGAATTTTTCTTCTTCAATTTGAAGTTCTAAGCATTTCATTCTTCTTCTTCTTCTTCCTTTACATTCAGTTTAATTCTTGTTGATGGCAATTGTTGTTGAAATTGGAGCAATGACTCACTAAACCCCACTTTCATTAGGGGGAGGAGCTCTGTTTGTTGGAATGGATTGATGAACCCATCTTTCCTCCTCAATTCTAGTGGTTGATTTAAAGAGGGAACTCTTGATCTTCACAGATTCAACCACCATCGAGAGAGGGGTTAATCTATATGAATTATGTGGTGAGTTTGAGGAATGAGCCACATAATTCAGTTTAGAGTTCATCCTTTCATGATTTCTTTAATCAATATACCTTGGTTAGTATGTGAGATGTAACTCTCCTTGGTTGAGATTATAGAAATTGTGTGGCTGGATAATATATGAGCTTCATCTCTTCTCATGAACAATTAGATCACGAGAGTGGCAATTGGTTATGTTGAGAGAGATTGAATCACCAAGAGATTGGGGTTCAATCACCCACTTGCCATAGATCTATACCCATGATTGAGAAGGATTTGACTAACATCAATTCATGAAAACTAACATCTCTGATCCCTAATGATCCTCTCCATCATTAATTCTCATTTCTTTTGTTCTTAGTGTTTGAAAACCCATTACCCAATTCCCTTCTACATTCTTGCAATTTATTATTCTTGTCATTTACATTCTGTTTCTTATTTCTCACTCTTATGCTCTTTAGAATTCAGCACTTTAATTCCTTGCAATTTATTTTTGATGTCATTTAAGTTTCTTGCACTTTAAGTTTCCGTCATTTACTTCCATTTTATTTCTCTATTCTAGTTCTTTACATTTTGTGTCATTTACATTCTTGCAATTATGTTCAAAAATCAAAATGCTCATGAAATCAAAACTATGTTCGCTTGACTAAATCTACCATTAACTAAAGTTGCTTAATCTTCCAATCTCCGTGGGATCGACCTCACTCTTTGTGAGTTTTATTACTTGATACGACCCGGTATACTTGCCGGTTGTACGTGAAATCTTAATTTTTACGTATCAAGTTTTTGGCGCCGTTGCCGGGATTGGTTAGGTTGACAATGATTAAGTGAAAGGTGGTTTAGATTAAGCATTTTTTTTATTTTTGTTAAGCCCACTAACTGTTTGATACTTTGTTTCACTAACTCCAATTCCACTCTAATTCTAGAATATTTCACTTGTGATTTTGGTTCTGTTTGTGTATGTCAGGAACAAGTAGACGTGATATTGAGGACGAGAGAACCCGACGAAGGTTAAGGAGAGCAGAAAGAGGAAAGTTCATAGTTGGTGAAGAAGGGTCAGAGGAATCAGAGGGAGAAGATCAAGTCATGGAGGATGAGATGCACAACCCTCCTGGAGGGTCAACAATAATGGTGGACACGCTAGAAGGGTGTTATCCTCATATACTATCCCTGATCCAAGACATTGTGGGAGCAGCATTGCTACACCAAATGTTCAGGCCAATAACTTTGAGCTAAAACCTCAGCTCATCACTTTGGTACAGAACAATTGCTCTTATGGAGGGGGACCTCTTGAAGACCCAAATCAACATCTCTCTGTTTTTCTGAGGATATGCAATACAGTGAAGACAAATGGAGTGCATCCAGATGTCTACAAGTTGTTGCTATTTCCATTCTCTTTGAGGGATAAAGCCACTCAATGGCTAGAATCATTCCCCAAGGAAAGCCTCAATGATTGGAATGAAGTGATGGGCAAATTTCTAGCAAAGTTCTACCCACCTCAAAAGGTCATCAAGTTGAAGACAGAGGTTCAGACTTTTAGGCAAATGGAAGGGGAGTCATTGTACGAAGCCTGGGAAAGATATAAGGCACTAATGAGAAGATGTCCCCCAGACATGTTTAGTGATTGGGTTAAGCTCCAAAACTTCTATGAAGGCTTAAACTTAGAAGCAAGGAAGGGACTAGACTACTATCAGGAGGATCACTCAACATGATGAAAACTGCTGAGGAGGCTCAAAACCTCATTGAGATTGTGGCAAACAATCAATATTATTACTCATCAGAGAGGCAACACAATCCACCCCCAAAGAAAGGTGTAATGGAGCTTGAAGGTGTTGATGCTATCTTGGCACAAAACAAGTTAATGCACCAACAAATCCAACAACAAATGGAGATGATAACAAAGAGAATGGATGGTATGCAACTTGCATCAGTGAACACAACAAATCAGCCATCACTTGAATGGAACCAAGGTGAAGGAACCACGGTTGAACAACCACAAGAACAAGTTCAATACATGCAGAATACTTCAAATTCTCAGGAAGAATTCCATGGTGATACATACAACTCATCTTGGAAGAATCATCCCAATTTAAAGTGGGGAGAAAACCATTGGCAAAAGAACAACAACCACAATCACACCCGTAACACAAACAACCAAAATCACCATACCAACAACACTAACCAATATAGAAAAACACAAACACATATCAACACCTCCATTATAACCCACAAACCCACCAAAATAACTTCTCTGCACCAACATCCAACTCACAAAATTACCACACTAATCCACCCAACAACTTCCAACAACAATCAACCCCATCATACCTCCAATTGACCATCATGAGGCCAGAATCTCAAGTCTGGAAGCAACCTTGCAAGCACTTGCTCAAACCACTCAAGCTTTAGCTAAGGGACAACAAGAACAAGCGGTCACTATGAAGAACATTGAGAGACAAGTGGGACAACTAGCCAAACAAGCCGAGAAACCAACCCATGTCCTCCCAAGTGACACAATACCCAACCCAAGAGAAGAATGTAAGGCTTTGCAGTTAAGGAGTGGCAAGGTAGTTGGTGAAAGTTCAAATAAAGAAGCAACAAAACCCAAAGAGCAAGACACAATGGAAAGGCAAGATGAAGAAAAGGCTTCAACATCTAACAAAGGCAGGAGGTTGTCAAGCCACAAGGCAATCCACCAAGTCAAGAAGGCAACCGTGATGGCAAGGAAAGTATGAATCCACAAAAAGAAACAAAAATGAAGGAGTGAAAGCTTATGTACCCAAGCTTCCTTACCCAACTAGGATACACAAAGGAGCAAAGGACCAACAATTCCCAAGGTTTTAGAGATCTTCAAGAAACTTGAAATCAACATCCCATTGGCAGAGGCTCTAGAACAGATGCCATTGTATGCAAAGTTTCTTAAGGAGTTGATCACCAAGAAGAGGAGTTGGCAAGAAAAAGAAACCGTGGTTCTCAATCAAGAATGTAGTGCCATCATTCAACAAGGGTTACCTCCAAAACTCAAAGACCCTGGCAGCTTTCTCATACCTTGCACGATTGGGAGCATGGCTGTTGACAAATCACTTTGTGACCTGGGAGCAAGCATTAACTTAATGCCCCTTACCATGATGAAGAAAATGATGATTGAAGAGCTCAAACCCACAAGGATGTCACTCCAACTTGCTGACAGATCCATCAAAGTGCCAAATGGAGTAGTTGAGAACCTCTTGGTGAAGGTGGGAAACTTCATATTCCCAGCTGATTTTGTGGTCCTAGATATGAATGAAGAGGGAAACAATTCAGTCATTCTTGGTAGACCCTTTTTGGCTACAGCTAGAACAATCATTGATGTGGAAAAGGGAGAGATGATCTTCAGGGTGCATGATGAACAAATGACCATAATGTCTTCAAAGCAATGCAACACCCTGTTGAGAAAGAAAATTGCATGAGGATTGATGTAGTGGACTCTTTGGTTGAAGAAGTGCTTAACACAAACCATCAAATGCAACAAGAGGAAGTCCATAACATCAAGGGACAAGAAGAAAATACGTTGGAAGCATCAAAGGAACCAAGTGAAGCTACCAAAGAAGAGGCACCACAACAAGAGTTGAAACCACTACCCCCTCATCTTAAATATGCATTCCTTGGTGAGAAAGACAGCTTCCCAGTGATCATCAATTCCACATTGAATGCAGAGGAAGAAGAAAAGCTCCTTGTGGTTTTGAGAACTCACAAAGAGGCTTTGGGGTGGACCATTGATGACTTGAAGGGCATAAGCCCTGCCATATGCATGCACAAGATACTCTTGGAGGAGAACTCCAAACCTGTGGTACAACCTCAAAGAAGATTGAATCCCACAATGAAGGAGGTTGTTCAAAAGGAAGTCCTGAAGTTGTGCAAGGCTGGGATCATCTACCCTATATCTGACAGCCCATGGGTCAGTCCAGTGCAAGTAGTACCTAAGAAAGGAGGCATGACTGTCATTGTTAATGAGAAGAATGAGCTTATCCCAACACGAACAGTGACAGGTGGAGGATGTGCATAGACTATAGGAGGTTGAATGATGCCACAAGAAAAGACCACTTTCCTCTACCTTTCATTGATCAGATGCTTGAGAGGTTGGCTGGCCATGCTTATTATTGTTTTCTTGATGGATATTCTGGGTATAATCAGATAGTGGTTGACCCATGGATCAAGAGAAGACTTCCTTCACTTGTCCCTTTGGAGTCTTTGCATACCGGAGGATGCCATTTGGACTTTGCAATGCCCCAGCTACCTTTCAAAGATGCATGCTTTCAATCTTCTCAGACATGGTAGAAAATTCATTGAAGTCTTTATGGATGATTTCTCTGTTTTTGGTGATTCATTCAATACTTGCTTGCACCATCTTACCTTAGTCTTGAAAAGATGCCAAGAAACAAACTTAGTTTTGAATTGGGAAAAATGCCATTTCATGGTACCCGAAGGCATTGTTCTTGGTCACAAAATTTCAAGAAAGGGTATAGAAGTTGACAAGGCAAAAGTAGAAATTATAGAAAAACTTCCTTTGCCAACTAGTGTGAAAGCTGTTAGAAGTTTCTTAGGACATGCTGGATTTTATAGGAGATTCATCAAAGATTTTTCCAAAATAGCAAAACCACTAAGCAATTTGCTGGTGGTAGAAAATCCTTTTATCTTTGATGATGAATGCAAGCATGCTTTTGAAACTCTAAAGGCTAAGCTCACCACAGCACCAATCATCACACCCCCAACTTGGGGACTACCTTTTGAACTCATGTGTGATGCAAGCAACCTTGCAATTGGCGCTGTGTTGGGGCAAATGAAGGAAAAGAAGCTTCATGTTATCTACTATGCAAGTAAGGTGTTGAATGAAGCTCAAAAGAACTACACCACAATAGAGAAAGAGTTACTAGCCGTGGTGTATGCCTTTGATAAGTTTAGACAATATTTGATTGGATCTAAAGTCTTAGTGTATACTGACCATGCTGCCATTAAGTATCTTATGTCAAAACAGGATGCCAAACCAAGGCTAATTAGATGGGTGCTACTCCTACAAGAGTTTGACATTGAGATCAAAGATAGAAAGGGTAGTGAAAATCAAGTTGCTGATCACTTATCAAGGGTGCCACAAGATGAATGCCAAGACAACCTTCCATCAATAAATGAAGAGTTTCCAGATGAATATCTCTTGCACATTCAACATGTCCCATGGTTTGCATACATGGCCAACTACAAGGCAGGAAGAATCATTCCACAAGAGTACACAAGACAACAAGTGAAGAAGCTGTTGCATGAGGCTAGGTTCTTCTTTGGGACGAACCATTCTTGTTCAAAGATGCCCAGACGAATGATAAGAAGATGTGTGCCAGAAATGAGATGAAGGACATACTGTGGCATTGTCACAACTCTAGTTATGGTGGTCATTTTGGAGCTGAAAGAACTGCTAAGGTCCTTCAAAGTGGTTTCTATTGGCCTTCAATCTTCAAGGATGCTAGGGAGTTTGTGAGCCAATGCAATGAATCAAAGAGCAGGGGGTTTGTCAAGAAAAATGAGATGCCCCAAAAGTTCATTTTGGAAGTGGAACTCTTTGATTTGTGGGGAATAGATTTCATGGGACCTTTTCCTCCATCCTACACGTTCAAATACATCCTGGTAGCAGTAGAGTAATGTCTCCAAATGGGTAAGCAATAGCCACCACCACTGTGATACCAACGTGGTCTTGCAATTCCTCAAGAAGAACATCTTCACAAGATTTGGAGTACCCAAAGGGCTTATAAGTGATGGGGGAAGCCACTTTTGCAACAAGCAACTCAATTCCTTACTCCAAGTATGGTGTACATACAAAGTAGCTACCCCATATCACCCACCAATGGACAAGCTGAACTTGCTAACAGAGGGCTAAAAAAGGATCTTGGAGAAAACTGTGGGAACAACAAGAAAGGATTGGGTTAGGAAGCTAGATGAGCACTTTGGGCATATAGGACAGCCTTCAAGACACCCATAGGAAAATCTCCCTTTCAATTGGGGTATGGAAAGGCATGCCACCTCCCTGTAGAGCTTGAACTAAGGCTTTCTGGGCCACCAAACTTCTAAATCTAGATGCTCAAGCAGCAGGAGAGAGAGGTTGCTACAACTCAATGAGCTGAGGAGTTCAATTGGAGGCATACGACAATGCCAAATATACAAGGAGAGAGCAAAGAGATGGCATGATAAGAGGATCTCTCAAAGAACATTTGAACCAGGCCAAAAGGTGTTATTATTCAATTCAAGATTGAAGATCTTCCCTGGGAAGCTGAGGTCTAGATGGACTGGTCCATACACCATCACCAAAGTATCACCTCATGGCTATGTTGAATTGCTTGATGAAGCCTCAAAACAAACCTTCACAGTCAATGGACATAGGGTGAAGCACTATTTTGGTGGCCCTTGGCAAGGAAGAGAGTGTGCAACCTTAACATGAGCAAAGAAGCTGCAATGTCGAGCTAAGGACAATAAACAAAGCGCTTCATGGGAGGCAAACCCATGCACAGGGAGTCTTTTAATTCATGTTTTAGTAACCAATAATGAGCAAGTAGACTAGTACATGGTGTATGCAAGGCACTAAGTTTGGTGTGGCCAATCTTGAAGTAATGGCAAATGTGTGTTCTATAACACTTAGCCACAAACTAAGTTTGGTCCATACATACACGAAAATGCTAAGCTATGAAAGTTTGTCATCTACTTTAGTTATAAAATAAAAAAAAAAAAACGTGAAAAAAAAAAAAGCATTGAATGTAGGTAAATTACTAAGTTGATGTGGCTATCTTTGGAATTAATTCCATAGAACACTTAGTCACAAACTAAGTTTGGTGTCTTTACTTGCATTATTAATGCTAAAAAAAATAGATTAGGGAATCTAATTTAGTCAATTTTGTATAGGAACATAATCATAAGTTTTTAGCCATTAATGTCACTTTAAGAATCTCAAGCCTTTGGCATTTGTTGCAGGAAAGAAAGAAAGAAGTGATGGGGAATCTTGGAAGCATATAATGAAGAAGGAAAGAAATGATGGGGAATCTTGAAGAAAGATCACGGATACGTAAGGAAGGGTAGTCACATGAATTTTAAACTTTGTGCATGGGGAAAAAGAAATCAACATGCATTGTGCACAAGGACATGCCATGACGAGCCTTAAATGCCTTCCCACCAACTTTCACTTTAAATACTTCACCCATATTCATTCATCATTCATTCTTCTAACCACCAACTTCACTTCACTAACCGAACTCATACTCAACCCAACCTACTCCATGTTTCACAAATTAACCTTGAACCTCATCTTTACCCAACAAAACTCCTCTTGAAGCATCACATCTCTCACATAACCGAAACACTCAATCTCCTTCACCATCATTTTCTAAGTCACCGTGCTTACCTCATATCTCTCATTCACAATCATTTCCTTGTGC